>NW_007727535.1:118174-123505 GCF_000696425.1 Galeopterus variegatus
GAACCCGTGGCCTTGGTATTATGAGCACCGCACTCTCCCGAGTGAGCCACAGGCCGGCCCTGTACATGAATGTTTACAGCAGCATTATTCATAATAGTCAAAAAATGGAAACAACTCAAATGTCCACCAACTGATGAATGGGTGAATCAATGTGATACGTCTGTACAATGGAATATTGCTCGACAATAAAAAGAATGAAGTACTGATACATGTTACAATATGGATAAGCCTTGAAGACATTATGATAAGTGAAAGGCCTAATCCCTGAAGTGACAGCATTTGGAGGTGGAGTCTTTGGGGGGTGATTGGATCATGAAGGTGGAACCCTCATGCATGGGATCTGTGCCCTTATAAAAGAGGCCCAAAAGAACTCCCTAGTCCCTTCTGTCATGTGTGGACGAAGTGAAAAGACAGCCATCAGTGAACCAGGAAGTGAGCTCTCACCAGACACTGGATCTGCTGGCATCTGGATCTAGGTCTTCCCAGCCTCTAGAACTGTGAGAAATAAATTTCTGTTGTTTATAAGCCACACAGTCTATGGTGTTCTGTTATAGCAGCCCACACAGACTAAGACACCCTGTAGGATAACATTCACAGGTTCCAGGATTAGGACCTGATATCTTTGGGGGCCACTACCAGCCTACCACAGGGGTATCATGACCCACATTACAGATGGGGAAACTGAGGGCCAGAAGGTGAAGTGTCAACCAGGTCCTGAGTCACATCTGCCTGCTTGTGTCTGTCTGGCTCGCTCTGAGGCTTCTGTAACTGACCTTGTACAGCACCTTCCTGGCAGAAGACTCAAATCTGGTCCCTGACATGAGGCACACAGTAATCAGGAGACCAAGGGCCGACTTCACGGGAGTGTGACCTATGCTGTCACACAGGTCCCTGTGCTCAGAGCGTCACACTTGGTTTAATGTCCTGCTATTGTCATCTTGAAATTCTTAATAATTTTTGAAAAAGGGGCCCTGCGTTTTCATTTGTACTGGACCCACAAATTATGTAACTTGTCCCACGTGTGACTTTCAGCAGCAAAAGGAACAGATGAGGTGAGGTGGGTGGAAAGGCTGCCCGACTCCCCTCCTCTTGGAAAGCACTTGCTGACTGCCCACCCCACCTAGTTAACTTCTCTCTAGGCCCAGCTCAAAGGAGACTCTAGAGCAGATGGGGCACCTGTCATGCACTCTCAAAGCTGTCCATATAGGGCTGCTTCACGGCACCTTTCAATGCTGGTAATCAAATATTTATCTGTGTCATCTCTGATAGGTCTCTCCCTGGTTAGGCTGTCACCTCCATGAGAGCAGGAATGGGTCACCACTGTGCCCCTGTGGTCTACACAATGCCTAGGACATAGTAGGCCTGATAGATGTTTGTTGAATGACTGAATTAGCCAGAGGAGCAGCCTGGATGTAAACAGTCATCATGTACTCATATAATGGCGTTGCGTGGGACCTGTATCAGGCTTGCACTGGATGGCTGGTTCCAGCTGAGCTAGGCTCCTGGGACAGGGAGAAAGCCAGCGTTAGTTCCCAACCGCATGCAGCAAGATGCAGCCATGGAGGGAGGGCAGGCCCAAGGCCAGCGGAGATGACCAGGCATCGAAGAGCCCACAGGGGTGAAGGTGGAAGTGAGTGTGTGGTGGTTTGGGGGCTGCATGCCCAAAGAGACCTGACCAGGCAACAGTGGCCAGTGATGTGCACAGCTGGTCCACACCTGCTCTCCCCTTGGGTAAGGGGTGTTGTGGCCAGCAGCAGGCCAGGCCAGACCAGGGTTCCTGGAAGGCCCCAGACAGTCACTTCTTGCCTGTGTTGGATGTCAGGGCAGGGCTGCCAGATTTGCAACTAAAAATACCTGATACTCAGTTACATTTGATTTTCACCTAAGCAACAAGTAATATTGTTAGAATAAGTGTGTCCCACAAATTGCATGGGACATTCTAAAAAATTATTTGTTGTCTACCTGAAACTGACATGTACCTGGACATTCTGTATTTTATCTGACAACCCTTGCTCAGGACCCCTTCTGGGAAGCAGCCTGTTACAGGAACGCCTTGTGGTAAGCTGGAGTCATGCACAGAAATGCCAGATCTTTCAGGGGCCGGAACAGTTCTGTTTCCCAATTTTTTCTCTTTCAAGTCAGGTTACTGCAGGGACACAGGGGAAAACAGGCTGGGGCTGCAGATCAGAAAGAGCTGAAGTGCTCTCTCCAGGCCAGGCCCAGGAAATAGCAGGTCGTGTCCTTGAGGGAAGCCCCGCAGGGATTGAGATGTCACCTCTCATTCCTGCATGCACTGCGCTGGGCATAGGGAAAGAGACCAAAGCCTGGCCCTGCCGTCCAGGGCCTGCATGGGAGGCTGACCATCCACAGATCACTGGGCACAGTGTCGTAGATGCTGAGTTATGCTCCTCCTGGGAGAAAAAGAATGAGAAAGCTCCATGCAAGAGGTTGCTTTCTCTGGGTTTCACTGTCTGGCTTTCCTCATCTATAGGGTAAATGATGACATCTACCTACAAGGCGGCACTTTCATCCATCTTTTTGATGATTAGTTCTATCTTCTGACTTCTCCCTCCCAGCTTTGAGTCATCCATGCATTTAATCAGAATGTCACCAGAGTCCTCATCCAAGTCATTAATAAAAATATTCAATAGTAGAAAAAGGAAGAGAGAGCCAGACTTGGCCTGGGCTCAACTTAATCAGAATTCCTTTGATATGAATGTTCAATAAGCCACAAGTCCCCTTACGGCACTGTCATTTACCCCACACTTCCCCAGGAGGACATTAGGACCGCTCTTGAGGATGTGCTAGGCGTCTTCATAAAATCCAGAAGTACTGGTGAACCGTACATTCATTAGATGGTGCCTACTCTTGATACTTACATAGCAGCAGTAATGATAATTAATAAGAATAATAAGAACAAAAATAATAAAAAACAACGTTGGAATATTTTTTGTCCTCCCTCTCCTTTCTATCTTTTCTATCCAAGACAAAATGAACTTTGCTAAAATAAGAGGAAACTCTAAATAGTTTATTGCAAGTTCATGGAGAAATTGCCCTGCCAGGAACAACTCTTGGGGGGAAAAAAGTGTTCCTGGTTTATCTAGAGATTGGCAAAATGAATTTTAGTCACAAAAAGTGGCTTTGGTTTAAAGTACAGGCCGTTTCCAGCTTATCTTCAGGTTTTGATCCAGAAGTTTGTTTTTAAGTTGGCTGTTGAGCAAATGCTAAATGTACTCAAAAACAATCTGACAAACTCTGAGTTCTCTGGTTGGCGTCCCAAGGCATTGATCCATGATGAGGTTGACATTGAACTGTTAGCAGCCTGAGCCCCAAGTCTCTTCAAGCTCCCAGATTTGAGCCCCTTCAATCCCAGGGGGAGGGGAGACAGGGAGGTCTGGGCAGTTTCCCTTCCTGGCAGGTGGGACTCGGCAGCTGCCTGTGTGCAGGGATTACTTTTAAGTCCAAAGTCTATAGCTTAAAGGCATTTTTAATAGAACCTAGTGCCTTCATTCAGGGGACTTCTCGACAGGAACAGTGCCCCCATTCCTCACACCCGCCTCATCGGTGCGTGCAGACTCTCACCTCTGTGATTGCCTGAGTCTTATCTGGTGGCCCCAGAAAAGGGAGAAACCTGTTTTCTAAAGCCTAGAGCTGTTGGGCTTTAGAAATCTGTTCTTTTCTTTTTTTTTTTTTGGCAGCTGGCTGGTGCAAGGATCTGAACCCTTGACCTTGTTATCAGCACTCTGTTTTCTAAAGCCTAGAGCTGTTGGGCTTTAGAAATCTGTTCTTTTCTTTTTTTTTTTTTTGGCAGCTGGCTGGTGCAAGGATCTGAACCCTTGACCTTGTTATCAGCACCACACTCTAACCAAGTGAGCCAACCGGCCAGCCCCAGATCAATTGACCACAAATGTGTGGATTTATTTGGGGGGAGGCTGGCTGGTACGGGGATCTAAACCCTCTAATATTTTAATATTAGGGATTGGGGAAAGGTAACAGAAAACACAGAATATGAGAGATGGGAACGATGGCTGGTGGCTGTTAGGCATATAATCCTTCTACGGTTTGCCCAGCTCTGCACAGAGGCTCTGGGACTTTAAGAGACAAAAGTACTTTAAAATATTTAAAACATTACCGACCAGAGTGGTTCTCGGTCCAGCGTGTGTGTGACTCTGTCCACGCCTGACTGGCCTTCCAGGAGCCAGCAGAAGGGTGTGTCCATTTCTTCTCGTGATCAACTGTCCCCTTGGTTTGAACAGGATTCTGGTCAGGGGGAACCCCAGGAAGTAGAGGCTGGGGGCTACAGGGCTGTGGAGAGCTGAAGGGGTCGTGGGGGCTGTGGGGTCTCTCTTCCAGGCTCTCGGCCAATCTCTCCTTCGCCTGCTTTAAAAGAAAACAAGGGCTCTTGCCTAAGAGGCTTCTCCTGCCCAGCTTTTTGGGCCAAGCGGATTGGTGGTATTCCTGGGCTGGGCCTCCAGGGGACATAGGTGTGGGGGCAACCTTGTCCCCTCCTAGTGTCTAGCCTTAAACCCAGAAAATGTCCCGAGTTTTTAAAAAAGAGAGGGCTAGGAAATTCCAAAACCAAAGTCCCAGGGACTTGGTAGCTCTCCTCTGCTGAACTCCAGGCAGATTATTTATTAGACATGGAAAAACTTTCTGTTGTGTGGCTGGCCGGTTAGCTCAGTTGCTTAGAGTGTGGTGCTGATAACACCAAGGTCCAGAGTTCATTCCCTGCACTGGCCAGCCACCAAAAAGAACCAAAAACACTTTGTGTTGTATCTAAGCATCACCTAAAATCATTTCCTAGTGAGTCACAACTTACAACATGTGCAGAACTGTAATAAAGTCTTCCTCAAAAAAAAAAAAAAGCTAGGAAGGGCGTCCTCTACCTCTGTGGTTGGAAAAGGTGGAGATTAGGGAGGCTGGGCCAGGCCTGACCGGGATCTTCTAAAAAATAAGTCATGACAAGTTAACCTGGTCCTGCTGTTGTCAGGGTTACTAGACTGTTGAATCAGTAAAGTACTGCAGGTATAGGGTCCCTGGATTTCAGCAAGACGTCTGAAACCCCAGGTTTCTCCTGAGTCCTCATGGAGACATGATAGGGAGGTGTATTTCAGCTGAAACTTTGCAACACAGCACGTGAGGGAAGTTTTTGTGAAGGTTTTTAAAGTCAGCTGAGAGAGGGAGACAGTTCCAGAAGGCTGTGGAGTCTTCTCTGATCAAACAGAGCCTCCACCCAGAGGCTGGTTCCTGAGGACTCCAGAAGCCATGTTGGCCACTGTCCTTCATCTTCTCTCCAGGGGGACAATGTGGCTATCAAACATCACTTCATCT
>NW_007727535.1:123706-125029 GCF_000696425.1 Galeopterus variegatus
GGCCACTGTCCTTCATCTTCTCTCCAGGGGGACAATGTGGCTATCAAACATCACTTCATCTTACTGATAAAGCTACCAGGAGTCAAATATTTGTCAAACCAATGCCATGGGTCAGAGCAGTATTCCCACTGATTGGTGGGGTTGAAGACAAAGAGAAGGGAGGCAGACAGCTGTCAAAGTGGTCACCATCACTAAGTGGTTAAGTGGCCTCCATTGCTGTGGACTGGGATTGCAGTTTTGGCTTGGTGCTGAGAAGAGCCACGAAGTTGTCCATGGAGCTCACAAATGACTGTCCAGACAATGCAAAAACTGCATCTGTGTCCTTGTCATGGAAACCTAAGCAGACCTGCCTGACTAACTGAAGAATGACAGGGACTGAAAAAAAGAAAGAAAAGCAACAGGAAGCCTAAGTGTTCACAGTCAGCATCTGGGGGTGGCAGTACCCGCTGCGGGCTCAGAATGACAAGGCCCAAGGATGAGGCACAACAGCTTCCTGAGGAAGACAGGGGCCAATCTGGGAGGAGAGAGAAAGCAAGACTGTCTGGCTGACTTTGGGAGGGATGGCAGGGACACTCTGGCCACCGTGATTTTGAGGGAGAGGCACACGTGCAGAAGATTTCCAGGGGGTTTTCCTCCTCGAAGTGTGGTATAATTCTCTCCTGCATCCCGCTTCAAACAAGCTTCAGTGATGGGTTGAGTTACTCTCTGGAGTTTGGTGGGGGGGCTCTCTTTTCGTTGGGCTGCATCACGGTTCTGAACCTGGGTCTCAGGTGACAGCAACATGCCTGGCTTCCTTGGGGTCCTCAAACTGGCCCTCACAGACCCTGGCTGGAGTGCCAGCATGGGCCACAACATGCACCTTTGTCCTCACAAGTTCACCCAAGGGGAGGTGACTGCAGCACGGGGAGAAGGAAAAGCCAAGGAAACCCAATGGGCAGGTTGGGAAAGTAGCCCAGCNTGGCTCATTTTCATTTCATTTCATTGGAGCCTGAATCCATGCCACGGACACTTGGTGCACTAATCCAGATGTTCAAAGATGGGAAGGCAGAGGTTTGGAGCTTATCCATACAGAGCAGAAAGAGTTCTGACCTTTCCGTCTCATTTGTAACGTGGATCTACAAATGGGCGCATGAGATAGTTTTTCATTTTCAATGGCTCTACAAATGTTCCATGTAGCACAGTTTCATTTAGCTGGACACGTAGGAGCTGAGGATTAATCCTGCTCCACCCCACCGACAACACTGGGAGGGAGCGGGAGCTGCCTTGAGGTGTGTGGACATTTAACTCATGTGAGCCACGTCTTTGTCAAGGCCTAGCTCATCA
>NW_007727535.1:126011-127568 GCF_000696425.1 Galeopterus variegatus
CTTGAGGTGTGTGGACATTTAACTCATGTGAGCCACGTCTTTGTCAAGGCCTAGCTCATCAGACTGCAGATTCCTCCTTGTAAGTCCAGTGTGGGGTTCAGTATAATAAAATCCTATAGGGATATGGGCAAATTTAAATACTGTCCTTTAATTAACCTAATATCAAATTAACAAATACCAGGAAAAATTGTGAAAGACTTTGAAATGGACCCAAAAGATTTCTGGGTGTCTTCAATGAAAACTAGGCATCTGTCCAGCTCATTCTGCCAGGTTATCTGATTCTATGGCATGTTTGTGCCCTTCATTGTCTTTGAGATATTTTGTAACTCTCCAGGTTGTAGAATTCTGGGAAGAACGCACATGATTCATATCCAGAGAAATGTGAATTGTGTCCAGCAGGGACGATGCAGTTAATTATTGCCCTGATGATATTGAACAATTCTGCCTCTATTAAGCAAATTCATTTCAGCATCCCTGATGGCAGATATCTGTCAATCGATCATCAATCACTCTATCTAATACATACACGCTCTTTGATTCTCCTTTGAGCCAGTTATAGTATCTTAGTGGTTCCCTCATTCATTGAAATAAAATATTTGACACATGTTCTTTTTATATTTGTATGAGATTATTATTTTATTCTTAAAAATTATTCTTTAACACAAGATTCTACCGTGGAGCTTTCACTTCAATAGTAATAGCTAATATTTATTGAGTGCTTATAGCCCTTGTTGTGTCTCATTTAATCATTTTATGAGAGAGAGACAAGACACTCAGAGAGGGTAGTGCACGTGCCCAAGATTCCACAGCTGGTTGAAGTGGTGAAGTCGGTTGAAGCCTGACTTCAGCCCTGAGCCTTTAATTCCTTGCACAGTGCCTCTAAAAGAAAAACACTTTGGGACTTCTTGAAATACCCTACAATAGAAAAATCTTTGGCTTAGAGCAAAGACAGAAAGGGTCAAAGTCTGAAAAAGTTGAAATACACCAAATATGAAATATTTATTCACTAAGGTTATTCTAGGATGTAATCCTTCATTTTGTTCTATACAACTGTCTTAATGTTTCCTGTTTCTTTACAGCTTCATTACGTGATTAAACAAAATTAAAATAAACAGATACAAAAAAATTAAAAAGGCAGCCAAATTGGGATATGAGAATATGCTCAGGAAACGGTGCATCTAGGCAGAAATGAGATTCACGTGGTTTAAGACCAAGCCGGGAGCCTGTATAAATATGTCTAATATTGAGAATGTGAGAACACATCTGCGTCTTTAGGTGGTTCCCTCCCAAATCTCAACAATCTGCTTTAATTAGAGCTGTTTAAAAATGGACCAATTGCCAGAGAAATAAAAACTTATGTTCACACAAAAACCTGTACGTGAATGTTTACAGCAACTTCATTTGTAATTCCAACTTTGCTGAAAAACCGGAATCAGCCCAGATAGCCTTCAGTGGGTGACTGTCATGTCCATGCCATGAAATATTACTACACAATAAAAAGGGACAAACTATGGGTACATGCAACTTGGATGAATCTCCAGGGAATTAGGCATAGTG
>NW_007727535.1:128225-133216 GCF_000696425.1 Galeopterus variegatus
ACTTCATTTGTAATTCCAACTTTGCTGAAAAACCGGAATCAGCCTAGATAGCCTTCAGTGGGTGACTGTCATGTCCATGCCATGAAATATTACTACACAATAAAAAGGGACAAACTATGGGTACATGCAACTTGGATGAATCTCCAGGGAATTAGGCATAGTGAAAACTGCCAGTCCTCCCCAAATATAATTCTATTTATATAACATTTTTGAAATAACAAATTTTAAATGGAGGACAGATTAGTGATTTCCAGAGGTTAGGGCTGGGGGCAGAAAAGGAGGTGGGTATGACGGGCAAGAGAAGGGACCCTTGTGGTGTCTGAACTGTTCAGAATCTTGACAGGTGTTGCATACATGGACCCACACAGGCGTGAAAGCTGTAGAGACCTTCACTTACACGGACACAGATGAGCTCACATAAAATAGGCGGAGTCAAATAAGATCTGTGGATTGTACCAACATCAATATCCTGGTTGTGATATTATACTGTAGTTTTGCAAAATGTCACATTAGGGGAAACCAGGCAAACTGTATATTTCTCTGTATTATTTACTAGAAGTGCATGGGAATCTATTATCTCAATAAAAATATCTTTTTTTTTTTTTTTAATGGACCAGTTTCTGTTCCTGAAGGATATTAGTGCTGGTTGGATGGTTCCAGAGGCAGGTTTTGTTGGGGGGATTACTGCATTGGGTGACCCCTGCAGCCTTCAACTCTCCCATTCTCCTGAGGTCTCATGGGGAGTGAGGACCTCAAGATAACTGCGTATTGTATGGGATGCCCCCACATCTGCTGGTCCCACATGCATGCAGAGCCTCGTCCTCTCGTACCAAGAGGAAGAGGTGGGGTGAGCTCTTCCGAAGGCATGGCCTCTCCCCCCACCTGCTTCTCCCTAAGGCAGGGTTTCTTCAGGCCACTCAAAAGGAACACATGAATTTTCTCACTGCTACTTAGAACACATAAGAAACTTGGAAATCTTCTCCAAGGGTGAAAAGGAGCGACATGCTCCAAATAAAGAGAAATTCTAGATGGAAAGCAAATAGGAACATTTTGTACCTAGGAAAGATCTTGGATGTTTAAGGAGGTAAGGGGGATTTCTGAAAATTATTCAAGAGATGAATTGCAACGCCACGCTTCCTCAATGAAATGTTTCCCTCTCCAGTCATTTCAAGGCCAGTTTCCCCAGAAAATTATTCTTAGATGAACCTTTCAAAGAGTGGAATGGGTAAATGGGAGGTGTCCTTAACTCCCTCACCTCTTATCCCCCCTAGCATGAGGCCCAGAGAGGGAGCTCTTGGGTCCCCCTACAGAGAAAGACCCCGAGGCCCTGGACTGGCCATGACTTACCCGAGTGGCCGGCTCTTATCCCCCCTAGCATGAGGCCCAGAGAGGGAGCTCTTGCGTCCCCCTACAGAGAAAGACCCCGAGGCCCTGGACTGGCCATGACTTACCCGAGTGGCCGGCAAGGGGACCACTGGGCCTGGCGGTGTCTTGGGGCTTCCTGGCCAGGGAGCCTCCTTCATTGTCTCTGGGATGCCCCTCACCACTTGCCCTGTGTCCTCATGCCCCAGGACCTGGCACAGGTATGTGCGATGATAGGCTCAGGGCACCGGCCTCTAAGGAGTGGCCTGAGTGCCAGACCAACCCCAGCAGAGCCGGCTCTCCCCAGGCCTTCAGCTGACAGCACCTGGATCTCGTGTGAACGTGGAAGGACTGCTGATGACCCAGGTGTGTGGCCTCCCTTGCCTCCTCCTCTCCCTGCACCAGCATCTCCCCTCTCCTGCATTCCGTGGGGTCTCCACCAGGGAGTGGGCACACGTAGTGGAAGGGGACCTGCCTGGCAAGGGGCTTTGCCCACACAAAGGGGGCTCTGAGTTTAAGTTTTCTGCTGCCTAACACAATGCTACCTGCCACTGCCTGTAAATCCATTTTTAAACGCCCGCTAGGGAAGTCGAAGGAAGGGGAACAGCAGGGCCACCAGTTCAGCCCGGAGGCCACATTGTTCTCTCCCCTGCATTGTTCTCTGGCCGGCTGCACTTACCCAGAGGCCCCACAACCCCTGGGGAATCCAACGAGCTTGTTTTTCCCAAGATCGGGCTCTTCAGGTGTGAGCTGCCGTTCTTGGGCCACGTAGGTTCCTGTGGCATTTCTGCAGCAGGAAAAAGGAAGGAACTTCTGACCTGTGCAGTGATGGCATCAACAATGTGCACCCCCCACCGCCCCAACAGCCAGTGCTGAAAAGAGGAAAAGAACTCAGTTTCCATAGTGATAAAGCGCTGGGAAGGGAGCGAGCCAGGGAGAGTGAGCAGCAGGATTTTTCCCTTCTCCTGGCTCCCTGCACACACAGTCCCAATGCCAGAGTAGGTTGATGCCTGGTGGCTCTCCAGAGCCGCAGGGAGGGGAAGGAGGAGGAGGACTGTACCAGATGGAAAACAAACACCGAAAATCCTCAGCTCCCCTTAAAGACGCATGGAAGGCACTGAGCGGACCCTGCGGGGCCCAGTGCTGCGCCACACCTGGGTGGCCGTGTGCCATCGCTAAAGTTCTCAGGGCATGCCACCCACATTATTCCATTCCATTATCTTACATATGCCCCACATGCTACTGTGCTGTATTATAGCCCCACAGCACAGGTGTTATTAGCCCTTTCACAATAGAAGAAGAAACAGGCCTTGAGAAGGAGACGTGCCAGAGACAACTCACTGAGTTAACAATTACTTCTGAAGGTCTCAAGGCTCTCATCTGAGACTCTTTCCCTGGTCAAAATCAGACTATTTTTCCCAAAGAAAACATTCAGGTATTTTTTGAAATGCTCTGAAATGTCATTTGTCCCAGCTCTCTTGCCTCTAACCTTTGCATGTGCTGTTCCTTCTGCTTAGGATGCTGTTCCTTGCTTCTTTGGTCAGCTAACTCCCCAGGGAGATGCCTCACCCCTCCTTCCCAATAGCCCAGATGCCTTGCTTTCTGGGCTGCCACAGAACTTAGCACACCTTATCGTGAGGCAACACAGAGTAGTGGTAAGGGAAAAGGCTCTTCTAAGCCCAGACTAGCTGTGTGATCTTGGGGGACTTAACCTCTCTGTTTCCTCATAGGCAAGATGGGGAAAATGATTGTATCTGCCTTACAGTGTGCTTGCAAAGACGAAAAGTTAACACTCAGAAAGCACTGAGAAAATGCTAGTAAATAGTTAGAGCTCAGTAAATGTTAGTCATTAATGAATCAATGTTCTTAAAGCAGGAGCCATCTTTCGTGTGTATCCCTAGATTGGGATGCTTCATCACTCAAAGGGTTTGGGGCAAATGTATGACTCGGAATTCATGGGAGGCTGTTTTCCTGCTACTGCTTATACACCAGGCACGGAACTAGGCCCCTAGACTTGTAATATTTCAGTTAGTTAAGTCACTCCAGGACTGGGCTCAGGTAGGTAAGAACCAGTGTTTTGTCAGTGTAGCAGCATGCAGTGTCCTTGCATGGCACCCACTGATTGCCTGACATCCTCTCCCAACCTTCTTCCCTGCCCTGGCTAGGCTGGGAAAGGCGCCCCCCAACCTCAGTGCTAGGCCACGGGACTCTCAGCCTTGCCACAGCCGGGTTACCCACATGTTCTGTAAACACTAAGAGATTGAAATAATCCACATGCCTGCAACCCAGAGGCTGCTCAGATGGCAAAAGGTAACTCCATGTTTGGTAGCCAGTCTCCTCTGTGGTTTTGCTTGAAAAAATGAAACCAAACTCTTCATGCAAATACTTCAGTTTTAAACTAAGTTACATAACAGCTGAGTCTTCCACTTAAAAATACAGCCTTTTCCAAATCTATAAAAACAGATTGCAAACCAGTGGTTGCCTGGGACTTGGGAGAGATAGGGGATTGATTGCCAATCAGCAAGAGGGAACTTTAGGATGATGGAAATGTTCTAAAACTAGACTGTGGTGATGGTTGCACTACTCTATATACTTACAAAATATAGGATTCCCAAATTTAGCAAATAAAAATATAGGATGTTCAGTTAAATTTGAATGTCAGATAAGCAACAAATAATATTTGAAGCAGATATTGCATGGGACATACTTATACTAAAAAAGCATTTGTTTATTTGACATTCAAATTTAACTGGGCATCCTCTGATTAATCTGGAATCCTAACCAAAAGTCTCTGAATTGTACACTTATAATGGGTGAGTTTTGTGGTATGTCAAGCTGTTAAGTTTAGCACAATGCCTAGAATGATATTGAAGCTTTAAAAAAAAAAAAAAATACAGGGCCGGCCCGGTGGCGCACTGGATAAGTGTGCCGCTTGGGAAGCGCGGTGGAGCTCCCGCCCGAGGGTTCGGATCCCACATACAGACCGGTTCCCACTCACTGGCTGAAGAGGCGCGGGGGCAACGCCGAGGGTTGCAATCCCGTTGCCGGTCCCCGGTCCGGTACGGGGGCAACACTGAGGGTTGTGATCCGTTGCCGGACACGGAAAAAGACAAAAGACAAAAAAAAAAAAAAAAAAATACAAGGGCTGGCTGGTTGGCTCAGTTGGTTTGAGCATGGTGCTGATAACACCAAGGTCCAGGGTTCAATCCCTGTACTGGTCAGCTGTAAAAATAAGTAAATAAATAAAAAATGTAAAAAATACCACTTTTCCTTCCACACACCCTCTCCGCTCCTTCCCCACTCTCACCTCTAGCAAAATACAACTAACTACAAAAACCACCCCACCTGCCCAGGAACCCATAGAAGTTTCCATAAAAGGGGCCGGCCCGGTGGCGCACTGCTATAGTGCGCCGCTTGGGAAGCGCGGTGGAGCTCCCGCCCGAGGGTTCGGATCCCACATACAGACCGGTTCCCGCTCACTGGCTGAGCGAGGCGCGGGGGCAACGCCGAGGGTTGCAATCCCGTTGCCGGTCCCCGGTCCGGTACGGGGGCAACACTGAGGGTTGTGATCCGTTGCCGGACACGGAAAAAGACAAAAGACAAAAAAAAAAAAAAAAAAAAAAAAAAAA
>NW_007727535.1:133965-168031 GCF_000696425.1 Galeopterus variegatus
GGGCCGGGCGGGGGGCGGACTGCTATGGTGGGCCGCTTGGGAAGCATGGCGGCGCTCCCACCGAGGGTTCGGATCCCACATACAGACCGGTTCCCGCTCACTGGCTGAGCGAGGCGCGGGGGCAACCGAGGGCTGCGATCCCATTGCCGGTCCCGGTCCGGTACGGGGGCGACACTGAGGGTTGCGATCCGTTGCCGGACACAGAAAAAGACAAAAAAAAAAAAAAAAAAGAAGTTTCCATAAAAGGTACCAACCAAGGTAGGAAATATTCTAGACAGTTACATTTAGGCCTTGTTTTCGTGGGGCCTGGGGCCTGCAGAGGGCAAGACCTTAAGGTCAGAAACACTACAGGGCAAACCAGAGAGTTTGGAGCAGCCCTGTTCTTGCTCGGTACTCCAAATGCTAAAATCATCACCCACTCACCCCATTCGCCACCCAGAAACTAGCAAGATGTACAGTCCATTCAATTTTCATTGGCTGTGTAGCCATTAAATGTCCTGTACAGGCTGGACAGGGGCTCACAAAAATGAGTGCAACACTTGTCTACCCCTAAGGAGGTCACCATATTGTGAGCTATAAGCTCAGGACACACCACCTCCCAAAACACACACTATCATTCAAAGCAGAGAGAGAGTAATTCCTCTTTTCTCCCTCCTATGGAAGAGAAAATTTTTTCAGCTCCTCCAATAAAATGAACTTTCTCATATATGTGGGGTTTGCCTATAGAATTGCATTTTACAGTTGATAAGAGAATATCACCCTTTTGGAATTAGTACAGCTCCCCCTCATCTGTAGTAAATACAAAGCCACCTGCTGGTAGGTCTGGCTCCCTGCAATCAAGGGACCAAATTATGACCAAATGTCAGAGCTACGGTAATTTGTTCTTGACATTCATCCCATTTGAGATAGAGTGTTAGAGACAATTAAATGTGCTGCTGGGTGTTTATGTCATTAAACTTTACTATGTATGAATATCTATAATCTGACTCTTTTCTTGGATGAAGAGGACTCACCAGCACCCCACTCTGTACCCTTTACTTCCCTGCTAGCATTTCCATTCTAGAGAATTTCACAAAAATACCGGATGCTTCAGAGACTGTAAACCTGAAAACCTAATAATCCTGTTACTTAACTCATCAACTGTGTGAACATGGCAATGTGGGCATTTCAAACAGGGAAGGGAAGCACTCGAGCATTCGCGTTGTCAGCCCAAAGGTGAACCAAGACCAACAGTGCCCTGCTTGGGAGCTCTCAGGGTTAGTGACAGGTGGGTCAACGAAGAAGATCCCAGTCGCTACTTGTGGGTATGGCGGCACACAGTGATTAAAATGCCAGGGATAGTAACTGGCAGTCATTGCAGTACAAGTGATTTACACGTGCTATGGCTGCATCCTGTGAGGTTGCACAGTTACAGTAACTCCCACAGCACCCTGGCTGGTCTGGGCAGAGCAGGGATCCCACCCCAGGGCCCTGGCTCTGACCACTCTGCTCAAGTTCCTCCAGCTTTCGGCTGGAGTTATATCAACCTAGCAAGGTTGACCCTTGTCTACCGGGAACTTAACTAACCAAATACGCAGACAAATGTGAAACAGAAAAATCATTAACTAATCATTAAAAATCATTAGCTAATGCCATTTGGATCAAATCTTTCCAATAATGAGATATAAAATAAAAGTAATGGAGGGATTGTTGATGTTGAAAAGGTAGGAACCCCAGACTGCTCAGAATTGTGGAAAACTCCAACGTAGCAGGCGGCATTTTTCTCCTGTGGTTATCAGGATATCGGGGGGTGAATGTTTATTGGATTAGGGAAGAAAGTAACTTGTTCCTAAGCACCAGCCTTGCCATGCATTTGGTGGTATTTTCTATCTAAGGACTAAATTCTTTCAATAAGCACCTCATTTTGTTTATCCCCATCGGCTTGAAATAGTAGACTATTTCTGAAGAGAGCTTTAATTTTCTTTCTCTTTAATTTCAAATGACTCAAAAGAAAAACAAGCAAAAATAAAAGCAAGACGGTACAGGCAGATACAGTTAATGGGCGGTCCTTCCTCCCCCAGCCCCTTTGGAACCACAGAAATTTGACAATAGCGCCATCTAAAGGAAGGTTGGAAGGTTAGGCGAAAAATCATTGCTTTCAAATTTGTTTTATCACCTGCAGCTTCTCCTAAACATCTCTCTATCAGCTTTGGATACCCTCATTGCTTATTTCACTTTTAAGTTATTATTTCTAATAGAGACATACCATTGATGTAACATATATATAATTTATAATATAGAAATAGTATATTAAAAATTACTTAAAATAAAACTTCCCCATTCCTTTCTCCAGACATGCTACTCTCTGCATACACAAATAAATAAATTAGCTAATAGATATATAAATAAGTATATAAACAAATACATGCATATACGGAATAATACATATTTTCTGCAACATACTTTTTTGCACTTTTTGCCCATCATGAGTATATTTCCATTGAAATACATAGAGAACTATCTCATTTTTTTAAAATGGCTCCAAAATATCTCATCATGTCTTTTTGGGGTAATGAAAATATTTTAAAATTAGAGTGTGGTGAGGATTGCAGAATTTTGTGAATATACTAGAAACCACTGAACTGTACACCTTAAAAAGGTAAATTTTATGGTGTGTAAATTATATCTCCACAAACCCATTAAAAAAAAACAGATATGAAAAAATATCCTAATGGAAGGAAGTCATAATTTAATGTCTAGTTCTCAATCATTGGGCATTTGGGTGTTTGCACTTTTTCATGATTGCAAGCACAACTGCATGGAAGCCCTTGGATGCCTGTCTTTGTGCACTTGTGTATCTGAAGGGAAAATCCTAGGTCTACACAACACAGCTCTGGACCCCGATGCAGGAACTCTGATGTTAGCTGGTGTGGTAGAAACCACTTTAAACTTCTGCCAAGAATACAAAGGTCTTTAAATACATTAAAGAAAATTTTCCATCACGGTGGGCCTTGGTGACCATGGGGAGGAGAGGAGGGTAGTTGGTGTAGTCTTCTAATGATGATGTACCACGGCTGAGCATTACGGTTAGTATCCCAGCTCTGCCTCTACCAGCTGGAGACTTGGGTCTGCTCCCTAGTGGTTTTTTCATCTGTGAAACAGAGCAACTCACAAGATAATTACAAAAATGGAGTGAGCCGGCTCACCTGATGGACTGACCTTTGGCCAGGAGGTGCTCAGGTTCTAAATCCTTCTCTTTGGTCCTTGAAAGAGGCGCTAGCTCAGGACTGGCCGGTTAGCTCCGTTGGTTAGAGCACCAGGTTATAAAACCATAGGTCAAGGGTTTGGATCCCCATATTGACCATCTGCCAACAAAACAAAACAAAACAAAACAAAAACCAGTTAGAGGCATAAGTGAAAAACAAAAAACTGCATATATGTATGTTTTAAAAAGTCTGAGTGAGAGCACAGCAAACTGAGAGGCAGGAAAGACCCAGTGAATCCATTCACATAGTGCTGTTCCCAAGTGGTGACCACTGAGAAGTGACCCGTCCAGTCCAGGGATGGGCACTAACCCTCCCTTATTCACAGCTGTGGATGGATGGAGCAAGTCACATGAAGAATTAGGAGAGAAGGTGCGAGGCGGCAGCTGGCCTGTGTGACCTGGCCCAGTCTTCCCAGAATCCTCACATCCCTTCCCTGAGAGGGCATAGGGGCCACCTGGCCTCATGCCGGGGCTCAGGGATCTGAGCCTCCTCCTTGACAGCCTCCCAGGCCATTCTGGAAACAAGAGAACGTGTTGAAATTACCAAAGCCCCAGCCAGCCCCCTGCACCCATGAGGAACCACAAAGTTTCCCATCCTTCCTTGTGCTCAGCCTGTGGTCAGCACCCAGATTTTCTGGAATAGTCTTGACTCCACCATTAGCAAAATACTGACAAGCCCTCTCTTAGGACAGGTTGCTTCTGTAGGCAGCTAAGGGCCTGCCCAGGTCCTCCTTGGCATTGGTGTAAAAGGATAAATTCATCTCCACCTTTTGGGGAGACCACACTCTTGCCATGATGAGGATAGGTTTATAGTTTTCCTCCTGTGCTTTGCCAATGGAGCAAACCAAACCAGGTATGTTCCAATGGCCATTTCTGAGGTTGTGTTTCCAGAGAAACTGCTCCATGTGCAAACACCAAGAAAAAGATTCCTTCAGTTAAGAAGAGTTGAGACTCAGAATTCCTTGCAGTTTGTCTGCTGCCTCTGTTAGAATTTGCAGGGCCCAGTGCAATATGAAACTGAAGGGCCTTTTGTTAAAAAATTATTACCAATTTCAGGACAGTACTGCAGTGCAAAACCAGCATGGGCACAGGTTGCATGTCCATGAAGCCAAGAGTTGAGACTCAGAATTCCTTGCAGTTTGTCTGCTGCCTCTGATGTTAGAATTTGCAGGGCCCAGTGCAATATGAAACTGAAGGGCCTTTTGTTAAAAAATTATTACGAATTTCAGGACAGTACTGCAGTGCAAAACCAGCATGGGCACAGGTTGCATGTCCATGAAGCCAGCCCTGCAGCCTCCTGTCACCTGTGACCCCTGAGAGGTATCCAAGTCCCGCATTGCACGTCAGCCGATGTCACCGAGCCCAGCACGCTGCCTTGAGCTTCCCAAATACCTGCTGCGTTAGGAGAGCCGCCGAGGCATCACTGTCCTCAAACGAGTTTTACTTCAGTGCACTGTAATTCTTACCTAAGTAGTAAATGTGCAGTGTTTCAAGGTTTATAAGTCTGAGAATTTGCACTAAAATATTTTAAAACCAAACACCCAGAAATGAGACAAAATTTATATCAGTTTCTTTTTTTTTTGGCTCTGGCCAGTACAGGGATCCAAACCCCTAACCTTGGTATTATCAGCACCACACCCTCCCAGCTGAGCTAACCAGCCAACCCTATGTTCGTTTCTTAAAGTTCTTTTTATACACCATAAATTTGAGTCTTCTGAATCTGTATTAGTTTCCTAGGGCTGCTATAACAAAGTAACACAAACCAAGTTGCTTTAGAGCAACTGAAATCTCACAGTTCTGCAGGCCAAAAGTCCAAAAGCAAGGTGTCTGCAGAGCTGGGTTCCCTCTGAAGTCTGCAGGGAAAAATCTGTTCCATGCCTGTCTCCTGGCTTTTATTTATTTATTTATTTTGCAGTTGGCCAATAGAGGAATCTGAACCCATGACCTTGGTGTTATAAGGTTGCAGTAGCCAACTGAGATAATCGGCCAGCCCGTCCCCTTGCTGCTGCTGGTTGCTGGCAATCCTTGGTGTTCCTTGTAGCATCACTCCAGTCTCTGCCTCTGTCATCACGTGGCTTTCCTCCTGTGTGTTTATGGTCTCACAGGGCCTTTTTATAAGGACACCAGTCATTGGCTTTAGGGCCCACATTAAGCCGGTATAACCTCATCTTAACTAATTACATCTGCAAAGACCCTGTTTCCAAACACGGTCACATTCTGAGGTTCCGGGTGAATATGAAGTCGAGGGGGAGGGGTACACTATTCAACCAAGTACAGAATCCATGGGAAGGAGTATGAAAAGAAATGAATATGAATTGCAACCCAGAACACCAAGGTCAAGGGTTCATGATCCCCGTACTGGCCAACTGGCAAAAAAATAAAAAGAAAGCAAACTTTGGAAAATACATAAATATAGGAAGCAAAATTTTCATCATTATTGCCAAAGCTTCAACTACTTCTGTGACGTGTGTTTAACAATTACTTAGAATGCAAATTCTGAGACTTTGGAAATAGTTTATTGGCTTTTGTTGATCTCTTAAAGGGGAAGAAATGTCTAACCTACTGTATCCAAATTTTATTGTCAGTGCTTGAGAAATATGGTTTTGATAATCAATGTTTCATGAAAACCTTATTGGATTTTGTACAGAAAGGAACAGTGGAGCAGAATAGAGAGAAAATCTGGAGTTTCAGGCAAAACTTTAGATAGTGTCTGTGGTCCCTTTAGTTTAGTGATGGGGCAGATGCCCCCCTCCAGGGCAGGTAGAGTGGCTCATCCTCTCTGGAGGACTGTCTTGCCCTGTGTACCCTGCACACCCCTGCACAGGCCCATGATTAGTAGCTAAACAATGAGGATGGGTGTAAAATCCCAGCTGCCCGGCTGCAAGACGAATCAAACTCCGTGCCACAGTTCACACCCCAGCTCTCCCCACGGCAGAGGGTCAAGTTCAGCTGAAATCCATATCTTTGCTTAGTTCCTTCCCTGGTCCTGTCCTACTTTCCAGTCCCCTCCCTTCTTAAATCACTCCCTCAATACATCACATACTCAAGAGCCCCCAAATCACTGCTCAGGAAACTGACCTCAGATAGGTAGTGTCCAACTCTCCAGAGTCATCTCTGGGTGCTGCAGTTAAAGATGTGAATCACATCGATCACTTAAGTATTTTCCTGATAAACTTTTTATTTACTGTCTTTCTCCAAATAAACAGAACTAAATAATATATCTTAAGACTTGGGCATTGGAATAATGAAATTGGAAGGCTACTGGACATTATGGAGAGCTTGTGGGACCGGAGCCGCACAGTTTGGAAAACTATTGTCTTACATGATCACTATAATGAGAATGGTAGAGTCTTTGGAAAATTAAACATTTTAGGGAGCTTTACCCTTAATTAGCGATATCCTAACAGGGATATTAATACTATTAGATTTATGAGATTAGTTTTATGAATGAAAGAGAAGTGGATGATACTATAAAAATGAACATATACAGCATACGACTTGTAACAAAACAAAGTATCAATTCCAAGAGAAAAACAGTTAAATTTTTAAATAAATTATGATATGAAAATGCATTTGTTGTTTAAGGGCAAAAGTGAAAATAAATGAATTCTTAAGTCATTTAAATTTATTGATTCTTGACACTACACTGAATGGTATTTGTTAAAGTTCTGTGGAAGGATAAATAATATTGAAACAGTGAATTAAATGACTTTTGATATTTAGAAATATTCAGTAATAGGGGCCGGCTGGTTAGCTCAGTTGGTTAGAGTGCAGTGTTATAACACCAGCTGCCAAATAAATAAATAAATAAATAAAAGACAAAGAAATATTAGATAATAGAAACATTGGGTATATAAAATTTTCAAACAGCATTATAAGGGCTAGAACATTTTTTTTTTCCTTTTTGTCTTTTTTCGTGACCGGCAACGGATCGCAACCCTCAGTGTCGCGCCCGTACCGGACTGGGACCGGCAACGGGATCGCCACCCTTGGTGTTGCGCTCGCACCTCGCTCAGCCAGTGAGCGGCCGGTCTGTATGTGGGATCTGAACCCTGGGACCGGCAACGGGATCGCCACCCTTGGTGTTGCGCTCGCACCTCGCTCAGCCAGTGAACGGCCGGTCTGTATGTGGGATCTGAACCCTCGGCGGGAGCGCCGCCGAGCCCCCAAGCGGCACACTGTAGCAGTGCGCCACCGGGCCGGCCAGGGCTAGAACATTTTTGAATTTTGTAATTGTTATTGTTCATCAAGGATTGAGGATTTAACACCATGAACACTATTGTTCGTATAAAGAAAAATTCTCTATTTATTGAGACCACACATTACCCAATGGCCACCAATTTCAAGGAATTCATTGGAAAAGTTCAAGACAGTTTCCCCTGTCAGATTATCGCAGACAGAGTGCTGACTCAAAAGACCACACCAATCATTTGTAAATAATAACAAAACTTTGGAAATTATAAGAATAACTCAATTAACATCTTGCACAAAAACTATCATTTGATAAGTGGTTTTTTAATATAGGTTAGTTTATTTAGAGACAAAGTGGGGGTAGAATATATTTTTAAATTTTTGACCCATGTATTGAGTTTATTTATATTACTCTACTGATGGTTAAATATTTTTCATACTTCTGCACCCCTTGTTAGAAGTTTTGTAAGGATTAAATGAGACAATCAGTATAAGAGCTCTTAGCACAACAGAAAGGAATAGACCAACTTTACTGTTTGTATCACTATATTTATTATTATCTTATTAATATGGTGAATTACTGTGGACTATGATAATGTAAATTTGGCATGTTTTGGACCCAAGGAATGTGCCAGGTTCCTGGATGAACTTTTCGATTTGAGACTTCCCTTCTGATTTATTGTGCACTTTGATAAATTACTTCCCTTTTCCGGGGCCTCGCTAAAGCGCTCCTAGCAACAGATACAAACAGCTGTCAGCAGTATCTCCCCTGGTTTCATCTGCTTTGTCGGTTCTGCGGCCAGCAAACTTTGTGCTTACAGCTGAGGGTTCCACACTTGGAAACGCCCCAGACACATCAGCTTTTCTGAAAAGCCCCTAGTCCTCCCAGGCACAATGGTTCTCAGGGACCTAGCAAAGATGGGGACATGTTGGTGGGAAAAGTGTCAAAGCTGTATTGCCTGCAAAAACTCCAATTCCCTTTAGCTGAAATTCTAGCATTGAAGGTCATCCCACCAGAGATTAAATGTGTGGGGCTCTTTCTACCCTTCTTCTTAAAAAATTTTTTAATTGAAACGTATCGATTGTATATAATTATGGGGTACAGTTATATTTCAATACATGTATGCAATGTGTGCTGATCTGTTTAGGGTAATTAGCACATTCATCGTCGAAAACCTTAATCATTTCTTTGTGATGTGCCCATTTGATCTCCTCTTTTCTAGTTGTTTGGTAACATGCAGTAAATCATTGTTAATTATAGATTCCTGGGTCTACTGTACACCAATAGAACTTATTTTTCCTACGTGGCTGTAATTTTGTGTCCATTAACCAGCCTCTCACTATCCCCTTTCCTGCCTCTAGTAACGACAGTTCTCTCCCCTTCTGAAAGGTCAACTTACTGTTGTTATTATTTACTTCGGATTTTTTTGTTCTCTTTTGTTTAGCTCCCGCATATGAGTGAAAGCATGCAGTATTTCTCTTTGAAATAAGCCTGGCTTATTTCACTGAACATAATTTTCTCCAAGCTCATCCGTATTGCTGTGAATGGCAGGATTTCATTCTTTATTATGGCTGGGTAGTATTCCATTATGTGGATGCCACATTTTCTTTATCCAATCATCTGTTGATGGACATTTAGGCTGGTTCCATATCTTGGCTCTTGTGAATGGGGCTGCGATAAACATGGGAAAAAACCCCGCCCCTTCTTTAGTGAGAGAAGTTGTCACCAATATAACAGTCTGAAAAGCACTGTGAGTCCTGTGAATCACTGTCATCTTCTTTAGAACAGCAGGTATCCGAGAAGGAATGTTTACTGTCACAGGGCATAAAGGTTTATTGTGATTGAGGGTTAAAGATGATTTGCTTCCAGACAGTGGTGGCCAGGCAGGGAGGAAGAGTTGGGTAAGGGCAGCTGGCCCTGGCTCTGCTCAGACCCTGGGGGTGGCTGGGGGTGGCTGGGGGTGGGCCCGGGGATGACTGACCACCACAGGCTGGACCTGGGGAGCGCGAGCAAGGAGAATCTTTCACTGGAGGGGAATGATGTCCTGGAAGAATCTGTCCCTAAACAGGGACCTGGCTTCCCCACAGGGAGGACTCCTGTCCGCAGAAATATGAGGGACCTACAGGGCCAACCCTGCATGGCCACAAGAATCAGCAACCCAAATGGCCCTGCCCAATCCCAGCCCCCTCCACTTGAGAAGCCCCCTGCTGCTTCCCACCCCCCACTTCAGAATGGTGAGACCGGAATTCATAGCTTTACTTCTGCAGACACTTCACAGAGCCAGGAGAATTCTGCACCCAGTAGAGGTAAACCACAGTAGTGAACCACAGCCCCTCCGGGTTGTAATTTAGAGACTCTAAGACCTGACTTCAGGAAGGTTCTGATCATGGATGCTGGTCGAACAGAGGCTATGGAGAAGGGTGCGGAGCACAGGCTTTGGCTTCAGACAGGTCAGGGTTTGAGTCCCAGTTGGGCTGAGTTTCCCCAAATGTAAAATGGGGACAATAAACCTCCAGAGGATTAAAGGAGATCACATGGGAAACGCATTTGGCACAAGGCCCGGTCTAGTCCATAAACAACGGCTGCAACTGTTACTAGTAACAGCAATTTATGATACACCGCCTCTAAGGATGCGTGCTGCTTACAACAAAGGACTCTGTGGAAACCACAGGGGATGGAGAGCTGAAGACATTCCTGGGGACAAGGACAATATGTGGAAATGAATTGTATTCATGCTTATTGGATAATTTCTTAGTTTAGTGTGCAGTTTCAATTTTCATATCTTACTGGACTCAAAACATATTTTCTCTTAAGGAAGTAGAAACTGTTATGTGCAAGCCTGTGGGTTGCACAAGAGCAGGTCTCAGCCACCCATGGGTCCTCAGAGGAAGGGATTTTGCTTTTACCCTCCGCGTAAAATTGACTTTACCCTTCTCAGTAACTCAGTGGTTTTGAGCCCAAGCCTCTGGAGATTGTCCAAGCTCCCACCCTGGCTTAGTCATAAGCAATTGTACAACCAGACTTAGAGAAAGCTCTTCCTCTCCTACTGAGAACCAAGGAAAAGTGTCAAGGTCTGGAATTATCCCCATTTTTTCCCCTTCCTCCATAATAAGGAGAATATTAATGCAGAAAAACATAATTCAAAACGAAGCTAGAATAATAAAAATCCCCCATAATTCTACCATCCAGATAGAGCTATTATTAACATTTTGAGAAAATATTGTTTCAGACAATTTTTTTCTATGTATATACATTATACACTCTCTTATTTTAAAAAATGATCATGTCATCACAACTATTTATAACCAGCTTTTCTCTTTCATTGACTATATTTTGATCCTCTTACTGCATCGTGAGATCTTTCTACAACACCATTAAAAAAATCTTTATTAAAAATGTTGAAAAGTATAAAACCATAATTATAAATAAGCAAATATCCAATTTTAAAAAAGCAGTTATTTTCTTTTTCCTTATACAAGTACTAGAAATTCGGATATTGTCACTCACTTTCAGCCACGATACTTCCCTCAATGTCCTTCACTTAATTTATATGGATACTAAGAAACAGCTCTAATAGTGTAACTCAGGTATCATTTGATGGCTCATATCACAGCAGTCTTTCCAAAGTAAAATTAAGTCACTTTTTTATGAGTCAATGTTGTAAGTCAGTGTTGCACAAACAGACATTTAAAATTAAATGTCATTTAAGATTAAATATCTTCCTGCTCTGGAGTAGTGCTTCTGTGGAACCAGCATCTGTACAAAGCCTTCCTTAAAAAATACACACACACTCACACACACAGACGCACACACACGAGGGTGCTTCAAAAAGTTCATTGAAAGATTCCTATTATCTTTTTTTTTTTTTAAAGATGACTGGTAAGGGGATCTCAGCCCTTGACTTGGTGTCGTCAGCACCACACTCTCCCAAGTGAGCGAACCGGCCATCCCTATATAGGATCCGAACCCGTGGCCTTGGTGTTATCAGCATCACACTCTCCCGAGTGAGCCACGGGGTGGCCCCTAAAAGATTGATATTATCTTGGTTCTATTTTTCTGTGAACTTTTTTTTTTTCCTTTTTGTCTTTTTTCGTGATCGGCAACGGGATCGCAACCCTCGGTGTTGCGTCCGCACCTCGCTCAGCCAGTGAGCGGCCGGTCTGTATGTGGGATCCGAACCCTCGGCGGGAGCGCCGCCGCACTCCCAAGCGGCGCACTGTAGCAGTGTGCCACCGGGCCGGCCCTATTTTTCTGTGAACTTTTTGAAGTACCCTTGTATGTGTGTATGCTCTGTTATACTTTATTTCACTTCACTGATCATTTTCTTCCAAATAAACTAAAAATATCAGTCCACAATGTGTTTTGATAAACCTTGCACTTATACAAATGGTTAGCTATGAACAAGTGGTACTCAATTTTCTGTTGCCACGGTAGCATTTGTCCCTGATCTGACAATTCCTCCTTCAGATCCATTCTCTATTCAAGTGACCCCAAGTCAATGAGGAGTGATTTGGTTATGGTACCCTTGGGGCCTAAGCCACAGAGATGAGTGTCCCAGCTTAATGCAGCCCTGCCCATTCAACTTCCAACTGCCTCTCTTGGTGGACCAGTTGACTCTTGCACAGGTTGACCAGCTGTCCCACCCACCTAGTCCCATAGCCTCCTTCTTCCTTATCCCTCTGGTGGTCTCCCCTCCATCAGGAAGTAGCTCTGCACATTATATTTCAAAAGCTGATCTAGGTTCACTCATCCTTCAGTCCTCCTAGCCCTATTTCTTACACACATTCCTCCGCGACACATTTTCCTGGCACTGGTGGGCTCAGCATAATAACAGCCCCTGAGGCTCCCCAGATTCAGAAATCACTGAGGCAGCAGTATCATTTAGGGGTCTTTCTCGAACTTGAATGTGCAAAAGAATCACTGGAGGCCCTTGTTAAAAATCAGAGTTCTAGGACTGGCCAGTTAGCTCAGTTGGTTAGAGCATGGTGTTATAACACCAAGCTCAAGGGTTTTGATCCCCACACCAGCAAGCCCCCCCGCCAAAAAATTAGAGTCCCAAGTTTCAACCCCCAGTAAGTCTGGAGTGGGGCCTGGGCATCAGCATTTAAGAAAAGCAGGTATTTCTGATGCCATATTTGTGTCTGATCGAGACAGTCAACATTCGTTTCCAAAGACTAAACCCAATTTCCACGAAACTCCTTTTGATGTAGACTCAGTCCAGAGAGAGAGGATCAGGTGGGTTTACCCAGAGACAACACCACAGTCAGGTTGTTCTCTTTTTCTTTTTCCCACTGTCCAAAGTCCCAGCCAGCCCGAGGTAGAGGCAACCTACCAAATCTCTCTTATTATAAAAACTCATGGAGGAACACAGGATGATCAGAACAACCAGTCCTATTGGGCAAAGCTCATTCGGTCCTTCTGATGTCCTTAACTGGGTATAGAAAAAGAGGAAGTTCTGTGACCCGTCACTACCCGGCCTCTTCCCCTCCTCTGCCTGCCTCTCTCCCTTCATTTGGGAGAATGTGCAGCCCTTTGAAAAACCTGTTCTTTTGGTGCATTTTTGCTTCTGTCCCATGTAACGCCCCATCGCTCTGAGGCTGGACTCTCCAAACAAAAACGTCATGTGGAAAATGGGCTTTCTCGTGTTCCTTTTCCCTCTTTCAGCTCAAAAAGCTGTACCGGATTGTCAGACAATGAGAAAAAATGGTAAGTTTCGTTTCCTTCTCTCCTACTAAAACCATTTTCGGTGAAATGATGAGATGGTCAGCTTTAAACATGAGCATTCATTCATGAGTTTTCTATGCTTTCAGAGGAACGACCAAAGAACAAAGTCTTTTTAGTTACCTGCTGCTTAAAATAAAATGATTTAGGAGGAAAGTTGAAGCATTTTTTTTTGAGACTCAGTGACAAAATATTGTTTTTACGATGAAATTTTTCTAACATTCTTTGTGGTTATTTTTAAACTAGAAAACCTACACATAATTGTTGTAAAATAATTCAAGCAACACTAGAAATATATAGTGGGAGACAGTCTATCAGAGAGTTAGACCACGTTGGTCCTAACCCTGGTTGTACGGTTTACCAGCTGGCAGCCTGGGCACATGATGTGACCCCCGTAAGCTTTCTTTCCCTCATCTGTGAAGTGGGGATAATAAAAGTGCCTACCTGAGAGGGTGGTCGTGATGGTTGAATGAGACGATCCTCGTTCCTCAGCACAGCGCCTGGCATTTGGTAAACCACCAGTAAATGCTAGCCACGGTTGTCATTGTCACTATGTGAAGTGTGAAAGTTCTGTGACACCTCCTCCAAGCCCCCTCCCCTCTCTTTTTCCAGAAGCAACCACTATCAACAGCCATTTTCTATTCAGTATCATGGTTAAAAAACAAACAAACAAACAAACAAACAAAAAATGCTTCTGTGACTTATCTTTTTTCTTAAAATATCATAGACATTTCTAAGTCGTGGATATAGGTTTATCTCATTTTTTCAACAGCTGCATGGTATTTTATAATACAACTCAGCCATAATTTATTTAACCATACCTATATTGTTTCACTTTCTTTTTTTGGTCATATAAACAATGCTGCAATAAACATCCTTGTACAAAACATTTTTTGTGAACAGGAGAGTTCGAGAACATCTCTGTGGATGAAATCCTAGAAGTGAAATTGTCAGGTCAAAGGGCATATCCATTTAAATTGTCTCAGGTCCTGTTAAGTTGTCCTCCTGACAGGCTGAACCTATACACGGTCACCAATAGTGTGGGCGAGCGTGAGTTTCCCACATCCTCCCTGATGGTAGATACAATCATTTTTTTAAATTTGTGGCAATCTGACGAGTGAAAAATATCTCAGTGCTGTTTTAATTGGAAGTTGTCTCGTCACTTGTGAAGTTGAGCATCTTTTTCATGTTTATTGCTTCATAAATTCCCATATACTGGAAATTCAGAGATGGCTATCTTCTTGGAAAGGGAGGTGAGGTCTTGGATTGAGCTTATGTAAGTCTGAAAAAATGATAATTGTGCAGATCAAAGAGTGGGAGGGGAGTTGAAGGCATTTTTGAGGGGTCTAAATCTGTCCTCCACCCAAGCCATCCATTGACCCCAACACTGTTTAGTGGCCATCTGAATTTGCTCTTTTGGGCATTACCTACTCATATTATTTGTCCATTTATTTAATTGTTTGTATTTCTTATCGATTTGCAGGATATAACTGGGAAGTGTCCTGGCTAGGAACTGACCTGTCACTGTTAGGTCATGGTGTTCTGCTATTGAACATAATTCAATATCAATTTCTGTAGATAAAAAGAATCCTTTGCTCTTATTTACATTTTGAGCATTTTATTCTAGACTGTCACTTGACTTTTAATTTTTTCGTAGAGAAGTTTTGAGTTTTTGGGTAGTCAATTTTTTCAATCTTTTCTTTATGGCTCCTAATTTTTGTGTCTTACTTGGAAGACCTAATCTTACATCAGATTTTCTGTTAAGGGTTATTTTTTCCCTTAGCTTTTCTAAATAATAAACAAACAAATAAAAAAGCTGTGAAAGACTATTGCGATGATGTCAAATGGACTCAAGAGGCAATTTGAAAAGGTTTACAGTGGTCAAAAAAAATGGGACAATAAAAATAATAACTGCAGTGAATTGAAATACATCAAATATGTTCAAATCTATGAGTTCATAGTGATTCTTAAAAGAAAAACATCTCATTGTTATAAGATTTTAGGGAACCAGCTTATTTTCTATTTTTTCGAAATTGGTCAGTAAAGGGAGAGAAGCATTTATCTTGCCTTTTCTATGCAAACTGTACCTCAGTGTCACCAAATGTTGATCAGGGCAAGATTCTCTTTATAGAATTATTTCAGATAATAAATAAAGGAGGAACAAAAGAATTAGTATGTACAACTTTGCAACCTCTAGTGAATTAATGCTTCTAGGTGATTATTGTCAAAGGCTACTAACAAATGAAAAGAGAAATAATCAGATATTATGTGCTTCCTAATGGAAGTTCACACTACCCTCTATGATGCATTCTTGTTAGATAAAAGCTAATCTGGGGCTGGCCCGATGGTGCACTGCTACAGTGCACCACTTGGGAGCGTGGCGGCGCTCCCGCCGAGGGTTCGGATCCCACATACAGACCGACCGCTCGCTGGCTGAGCAAGGTGCAGGCGCGACACCGAAGGTTGCGATCCCGTTGCCGGTCCTGGTCTGGTACGGGCACGACACTGAGGGTTGCGATCCGTTGCCGGTCACGAAAAAAGACAAAAAGGAAAAAAAAATAATAAAAATAAATTTAAAAAAAAAAAAAAGCTAATCTGTATTTCATCAAATCTGTGACTCTAATTACTGATTTACCAGAAATACAGGAGACAGAGGAACTTGGTAAATTATATCATGGGGATATAAGATCAACAAAAATCCAAACCATGGAAAACATTACAGAACAAACGACTTGCAATCTCAATGAATAAATTCCAAGGGGGAAAAAAAAGAGGTGGAAAGGCATATAGAATAAAAAAGAAAAAAACAAACAAAAGAACCCTTAAGAAAATGTATCAACCAATTGCAACAGACCATATCTGGATCAAAATTCAAACAAAAAACTGTAAAAAAAAATTAGATGATTAGAGAAATTTAAATAATAACTAAATATTTGATAATTTTTTAAAAATATTTTCAATTTTTAGATGTGATAATGGTGTCATTATATTTATAGAAAAAGCTCTTGTCTTCTTAGAGATACAAGCTATTGAGTTCCTCCAGCCAGAGATCACCAGGCACACACACGTAATTGAACAAAGTTGGATTTTTGGTGGGTTTTTTAATGTATTTGTGTTCACCTTTAATAATGACATGCTATGAAAAAAACTTAGCACACCATCATAGTCATTTTATTAAAGGGAAGACTATTGCATGGTGTCTGGCTGTGTAAGCTACTGCAAAGTTGGGTTTATTGATGACTTGTGATGAGGGAAAACACACATCACTGGGAACACTGGGACATCTCAGCAACAGGATGTGAACTTGTATTAGGTGATTTGGAGAAGGAATGCTCTAGATTGGATTCTTTCAAGAAGTGGGAGTAATTCTACGATTGGGTAATTTAGCAATTCTTATCTAAGAGGCAAGAAGAACAGAGTCAGGGTAAAGCTGTGATTAGTGATGAAGCAGCAGTCTCTTACACTAGCCAGTTTAGGGGGATGCTTGGCCATTTTTGTGGTTTGGACAATGTTCATGTCTTTATGGAGTGGTCTTGTTTTTGTCTCAACCCATCATGGCCATACAGTGGCCTTGTCTGGTGTCAGTGGTCTATGAAATTATTTATGTTCAACGGCAGAACACCAAGCCCTAGCTGTGACAGGTCAGGTCCTAGCCAGGCCATTTCCCAGCTATCATGCTATCTCTTTCTCTTACTGAAATTTATGGATGAAACATGTGGTCTGGGATTTGTTTGGGGGCAGATGAAATGGAATTGAGATGATAATTGTTGAAAGTTGGGTGGATACACAGGGGTACGTTATACTGTCTTCTCTACTATTGTGTTTGAAATTTTCCAAAATAAAAAAATTTAAAGTAAATAATGGACAAAACAAGTCACCAGATGTAATGTTTGGTCATAGAACTTGGAACTCTTTTCATATTTATAACTCAGCATAGCCAGTCTTAAGAGTCTACTTCAGGTTCTCACTGGCAAGACAGGTGACAAGCACAAAAGACTTTGCCTGGTCAAGTCCACCCATCAGTCACTGGGAGGAACCTCTGTGGGCACTGAGCTTCCCCATGCACTGATCCATCTGTGCAGGCAAGAAATGCCTCCCTTAGGAAAGCTCACCAGGAACAGTGTCCCACCAACTCGACCCATCAAAATATGGCTAGGCAACCACTGAGTTATTACCAAGGGATTTTAACAAGGACTTTTTGTGTCATTTTGTTTTCTAGCACTCCTTTCTCCGAGTTTGTACCCAGAAACTAATGTAGTCATGAAGGGTCAAAATGTATCTCTGTTTTGTTCCAACAAGAACAAATCACTGCAGATCACTTATTTGTTGTTTCGGAGTGGGATATTCCTGCAATCCCAGGAAGGAAAAGGTGCCCCCACAGTTTTCAACCTGAGCATCTCAGAAGTCCGTGATTTGGGCCCCTACAAATGCAAAGCCCAAGTTTCCAACTGTTCAGGATATAGTGGCGAGTTCAACTTCACAGCTGTGGGTGAGTCAAGCACTTGCTACTTGGAGGCCTGCGATCTGTGAGACTCTCTCCTGTTCTATGAAGGGCTCTCCTTTCCCCTTGAGAACTCTTACTCAAGAGTTTGGAAAGTATGTCGCTGATGTCTTTATTCCTTTTTATTTATTTATTTATTTTTGTCTTTTTTGTGACCGGTAAGGGGATCGCAACCCTTGGCTTGGTGTCGCCCACACCGCGCTCAGCCAGTGAGCGCACCGACCATCCCTATATAGGATCCGAACCCGCGGCGGGAGCATCGCTGCACTCCCAGCACTGCACTCTCCTGAGTGCGCCACGGGCTCGGCCCCCTGTCTTTATTCTTAATAATTCCATTTCAACTTTCTCTTTCAAAGACTTGACTATTTCAGATAATAGTCATATCTTTAGGTAAAATTCTTAGGTCTCAACAATAAAATTGCTGAGATCTTTCTGATGCTTTCTTTATTCCAAGATTCCCACATACTGCCAAATACTATTTTTTTTTCTGAAGACTCAGGTGAGACGTCTTGGAATCAGTGTTGGGCCCTGGGCCTTTCCCACTTTCTTCCCCCTGCATCAGGTGCCCCTTCGGCCAGCACTCTTCCTGCCCAGCCACATCTTATTACGTCTAGATTTTTCTCTCCCATCTTCCTACCCCAGGCCTATTGCAGCTTAGCATTAATGGCCTCATCTGTGAAGGTGACTTGATAATGGGCTCCTGGGAAAGGGAGGGAGGGCTTTCAGGTGATACGTGTACATTGTACCTGGAGTTTTCTAAACATAGGGACCTTGACTTCCTGATCAATTCTGAGTGATACTTCAGGTCTGTGCTATCTTGTACAGTAGCCACCAGCAACATGTGGCTATTTAAATTTAAGTTCAAATTAATTACAATTAGATTAAATAAAAAATTCAGTTCCACGGTCTCGGTTACATTTCAAGTACTCAATAACCACAGGTGGCTGGTGACTGCCATATTTGACAACACAGAGATAGAGCATTTCCATCATTACAGAAAGTTCTACTGGACAACACTTCTCTAGGTCAATGATTCTTAGCTTTTTAGGTTATAACTGTCATAATAATCTAATGATAGTGACGAATACTTTCCCCAGAGACATGCTCATAAGACTGCAGATGGAAATTTTTGCATAAGGTTTTAGAGTATACTATAGGCTCCAGGTTAGAACCAATGATCTTTAGACGTAAATTGAGTACAAGTCACAATTGTAAAAGAAATATGAAAACGAAGGGGGAAAACCTGCAAGCATAGTACTTAACTGATAATATTCTCTAGTGGTCAGACTCGTGCTGGACTGAGCAGTAAATCCATCCATGCATATATTTTCTGTGCACAACTTTTCTGCAATTTGTCAGAATAATTACACTGTCCTGATAGACTGTAAAACTGTGTCAACTTCAATTAAGTTAGATCAACAGTTATCTATCGAGTGCCTATTCTGTGCAAGCAGTTGTGCTACTAGGATCTCAGTGATGCCCAAGACATCATTGACAATAAGGGTTGAGGGTAAGAGCCATAAACACAAATTCTTTAATCATTGATTCACTCATCAAATATGTAATGAGAACCCAGATGTGCCAACCTCTGGATATACATTGGTTCCTTCCCTTGTGGAGCATACAGATTAGTGGGGGAGACACAAAACCCAAGTACCCAAACGAATAAATCACAAACTGTGTTGATTGCTGCAAAGAAACAGAAACAGGCAAAGTAATGGAGAAAAGCAGAGGACAGGGGACCTACTTAGGTAGGGTAGTTGTGGAAGGCTTTTCAAAGAAAATGGTATTTAGGTAGAGCCCTGAAGGATGAGAAAAAGCTATGTAAAGAGACAGGGGAGGGGCCGGCCCGGTGGCGCACTGCTACAGTGTGCCGCTTGAGAGCGCGGCGCCGCTCCCGCCAAGGGTTTGGATCCCACATACAGACCGGTTCCCGCTCACTGGCTGAGCGAGGTGTGGGTGCGACACCGAGGGTTGCGATCCCGTTGCCGGTCCCCGGTCCGGTACGGGCGCGACACTGAAGGTTGCGATCCGTTGCCAGACACGAAAAAAGACAAATAAAAAGGGGGAAAAAAAAAAAAAAAGAGACAGGGGAAAAGAGGGCTCTAGTCCAGGGACCGTAGAGTGTGCAGGGGCTGCAGCCTGGGAAAGAACTAGGCTGGCTCAAGGAGGCCAGTAGGGCTGAAGGCTCCCATGAGGGGAGTGTTACCCTGATGAGACTGGAGGTGGTGGTGGGGGGGCAGGTCAGGCAGGGCTGGAGTCATGGGAGGGATTCAGACTCTTCATGTGCAGCGGGCAGGCGGGGGAGGATCAGGACCCAATGCATCAACCTTGACGTTAGTTCATTCAGCGCAAGAGCACAGTTGAGGATTGGTTGGGCGGCTCTTGCGGTTATCCAGGAGAGAAACAATGGCAGGGATGGACAGACATGGATGGATTCAAGAAATATTTTAGAGGACAAATGAAAAGGACTTGCTGACTGATTCAGTTTGGAGTCACAGGTAGCAAAGGTGAGGAAAGCATCAAGAATGGCTTCCAGATGTCTAACTTGATCCACCGATGAAGAGTGGCACCAGCTACTGCGATGGGGAGAATGCAAGAAGGACAGATCTGTAAATGTGTCCCTCTGTCTGCCTATCGATTGACTCACTGACTAGCAGATTAACTGGAGTTCGGCTTCAAACGGGTTACATTTGAGGGAGCTCTGAGACATCCAAGTGGGTTGTGTAATAAGGGGTAGTGTAAGTAGCGTGCAGAGAGGACCAAGTGCCAAAGGGGACAGAGAAGGGGGCACCTCTGCCTGGAGAGTTTAGAAAAGGTCTTATGGGGAAGGTGTCAGCTGGAGGTGCTTAAAGGACTCCTTGAAATTTAAAAAGTTTCACGGGTTTACTGAAGAGTCGCAACTCACTGCAGCTCCCATTCCCGGATCATCATGACTCTGGGATGCCCGTTACCAATCCTTCCACCACCTTGAGGGAAGTCTAGCTCTTTGTAGTCACTTTAGATATCAATCCCTGGTGCAGTTCACCTCGTCCCATCTCAGAGAGGAGTCCATGCTCTCTGCCTCCTCACGAGTGTTTCACCTCCTTTTTTTTTAAAAATTATAGGAGGCAGATTTCCGTTCCATAGGAAGAACATCCTATTAGTGTTATTCTTAAATGAAGTTGCCCTCTGCAGCCACCACCACTGGGTGCCGTTCTGTTGAGGATACTGCAAGGGGAGGGATGGGGCAAGGAGATCTTAAATTATTTTCTTTGAATTTACTTATCCTTTGGTACCCATATTTTACTGTTTCTGTGCCAAATTGATATTATTTTTTTAAAAAAAGTGTGACTCTGGAGTTGGTCCTGACTCTGTCATTTACTAGCTATGTGACCTGGGGCAAGTTTCCTAACCAAAGCCCAGTTGGTTCGTCCTTGGAATGGGCGTGATCCTCGTAGGACTGTTGTGAAGGTCAACTGTGATCACGTGATTTGCATGCCTGGCACACGCTAGATACCCAACAACTCTCCTTCCATCCCGTAACACTGTTTTATTAATGAATCATATAATGAATTACATAGCTGGATTCTCGCACAAAATAGGGTACCTGACAGAGAGTACCAGACCCACCCATTTCCTGTTGAGAGTTTCCTTTGAATCTATTTAGCAGAGTTACTTCCTTCTTTTGGGAGGAAGTGGAAGATAATTATGCAGCTGAGTTCTATAAATGAAAATACAGTTACAGAAAATAATATTTTTAGATTTCTTCTTTTTTTTTTAAATAAGCCACTATGATCTTTTAAGGATTGAGAATAAAAGCACCTCTCAATTTCATACTTGGAACTGGATCATCAACAAAATTATACTCTTTATCAGCAATAAACAGATGGTGAATTCTGTAAAAGGCAAGTTTGCACCCCAATCCCTCCGAGCAGAGAGGCGTCCCCCAACCTTGGCTGGCTCAGCACACAGCTCATGTCACACTGCACGGGGCTGGCCACATGTGCACTGACCTTTCCTGCTGGGCTGTCATTCACTTTTGGTCCACAGCCTGGATTAGATAGAGTAGGGGTTCAATCCGTATTTGTGGACTGAGTGAACCCAATATGCTTATCCCTTTAACATACACTGTCCTCCTTCCAGAGCCGGTGACTGCCCCATTGCTGAACATTACGGTCATTCGAACAGAAACAGGCAGACATATAACACTACGCTGCATCTCCTTCAATGGCTCACTGCCCATCAATTATACTTTCTTTGAAAAAAATGTCATCATATCACCAGCTATCTCTAAGAATGAAAGGAAGCCTGCTGAATTTAACTTAACCAAGAAGAACGCTGAAGAAGAGAAAGAGTATAGGTGTGAAGCTAAGAACAGATTGCCTAACCGTGCACTGTACAGTCAGCCTGTCACCGTGACCTCAGCAGGTAAGAGCTACCTGAGTTCTTCCAACAGGGTATGGATGTGCTTCCAGAAACTGCAGCTGCTCCTGTGCCCACCTGCTTCCCACTGTGGCCACCTGCTTCCACGTGCAGGGTCCCACTGGTAGGGGCCACACAACCTCTGCTGGGGTTGCTTTCTGCCAAAAAGGACCCATAGACAAGCCTAGAAGTGGGGGCAGGAAGGGATTTGCCCAGGATCTAAGCAGCTGTATTAGAATTTGCATCTCTCTTGGAGCTGCCAGGTCACTTGGTTTTCTTTGTTTTTCATTGTTTTTTTTTATTGACATCTAATGCCCATGCCCACATGCTTGGCTGTTTATTGCCCCATTACTAACATCTGGTGAGTCTAGACTCCCAGCACTGACCTTAGCTCGGAGCAGGAGAGGCCCCTGTTCCAGCCTTGTGTTTGCAGGGCTCTGGGCTGTGCACCTTCCCATAGGTTGAGTCATCCAGGGGGCCATGGGGATGTGCCTGCCTGGACCCTATCACCCACTTTTTAATCCCACACTCTGGGTATCTGGACCCAAATTTCTTTTTTTTTTTTTTTGTCTTTTTTCGTGTCCGGCAATGGACTGCAACCCTCAGTGTCGCGCCCGTACCGGACCGGGACCGGCAATGGGATCGCAACCCTCGGTGCTGCGCCCGCACCTCGCTCAGCCAGTGAGCGGGAACCGGTCTGTATATGGGATCTGAACCCTCGGCGGGAGCGCCACCGCACTTCCCAAGCGGCGCACTGTAGCAGTGCGCCACCGGGCCGGCCCCTGGACCCAAATTTCCTACCCAATCAGAACAGAACCCCCTTTCAGGGCCTGCATGTATCTCTTCCCAAGCCAGTCTCCCCAAGGGTGGGCCACAGCGAGGGTGTGAGCATCGCTGAACCCCAGCCAAGGGAGCTGTTTGTATGTGTGCGTGGGGGGGGGGCAGCATTTGGACATGCAGGGTGGGGGTTCCACGTGCATGTAAGGCCCTTCAGGGTGCAGGTGGGGAGGGAGGCAGACCAGGACTGGGGCTGGTTCCCCCTCTGCTGCCAGGTTCTGGTATAGAACTCTGAAGAGTCTGAGAATCTGAGATTCAAACCCAGACTTCCAGGTCCCTATGAAGGTAGATTTGTCAAGGTAAGAGCAGGATAGAACAAAACTAGTTTAGCAAAGGCAGAAGCCACACCTTGGACATTGCACACGTCATCCAGCCACATCCCCGGAAGAACAGAGCTCACACCCTGGTTTCAGTAAGTTCTAACAAGGGAGGCAGCCTGCTGGAGCCAGGCATTTGGTTATGAATCACAGCCCTTCCATTGACTAGCTGTGTGACCTTAGGAAAGTCACTTAACCTCTCTGAGCCTTACTTTCCTCATCCATAAAATTGGAGAGGTACCAATGAGGTAAATGAGACAACGCATTCTAATACTCAATGAATGTCGTTGTTTGGGTGACACGAGTCATGCCTGTGTGGCTGAGAGCTTTATGCAATGAACAGCCAGGCCTTTCTGGTGCTCACAATCCTAGCAGTGTTGTCCTAATCGGTCTGTTCAATGTTGTGCTGCTTTTCTCTGCCTTGCCCAACCCCTTCTGGAAGATGTACTTGGTCATGACTTTAAGAACTTCATTGATTAACAAGTTACTCTCAAGAGCTGCAGATGTCTACAGCAGTTTGGGGACCTGGGTACATAACAGGTTGGTCAACTTGGGCGACAGCTGTGGTTGTCCTTTCTAGAACCCTTATCAACTCAGTGTCAATGGAAAAGAAAGCTCTGTGGTGACCAGTGAATGCTGTCTCCTTCCAGGCAGAGACGGCTGTCCTTTCTGCCTGCAGCTTCTGCTTCCGGGGTTACTAGTGGTGCTAGTGATAATAATCCTAATTCTGGCTTTTTGGATACCATCAAAGTACAAAAGAAGTAAGTTCTTTAAATGTTTTACTATTGTCTTCTCATGGGTTTTGGATAGAGACAGCAGGGCAGAGGGCGAGGAGGAAGGGAAGGGGAGATCAGAAATGGAATGGGAAAAATATAACTTCCGAACAGTTCACACCAGTATAGTTCTCACATTTTCTGCAAAAGCCTTTTCTTTTTTTTTTTTTCCTTTTTGTCTTTTTTACTGACTGGTAACGGGATCGCAACCCTCGGTGTTGCGCCCGCACCGCGCTCAGCCAGTGAACGGGAACCGGTCTCCACATAGGATCTGAACCCTCGGCGGGAGCGCCGCCACACTCCCAAGCGGCGCACTCTCCAGTGCGCCACTGGGCCGGCCCTGCAAAAGCCTTTTCTGATAGAGATTGCAAGTGGGGCCGCTTCACAGGTGTGCAACTGACACACCAAGTGGCCAGGATCTGAACCCTCAGCGGGAGCACCGCCGCACTCCCAAGCGGCGCACTCTCCAGTGCGCCACTGGGCCGGCCCTGCAAAAGCCTTTTCTGATAGAGATTGCAAGTGGGGCTGCTTCACAGGTGTGCAACTGACACACCAAGTGGCCCGTGCTACAAAGAGCCCCCAACCCCCGTGCTTGGTTTAATGCTCTGCTGCCAATGCCTTGAAATTCTTCATAATTTTTGTTATCTTTCAAAAAAAATTTTTTAAGGCAGTAAAATATACAAAACATAAAATTTGCCACTTTAGCCATGTTTAAGTGTACAGGTCGGTGGCGTTAAGCACCTTCACACTGTTGTGCTGCTATCACCACGGTCCATCTCCAGAACTTTTTACATCTTCCAAACTGAATCTCTGTAGCCATGAAAAAAAAGATAATCAACCACATTATATATCGACCAAAAAAAAAAAAATAGCTCCCCATGTCCTCCTCCCCCAGCCCCTGGCAGCCACCATCTCATTTCTGTCTCTATGAATTTAACCATCTAAGTACCTCATGTAAGTAGAGTCATGCAGTATTTGTCCTTTTGTGACTGGCTTATTTCACTTAGATTAATGTTCTCAAGTTCATCCAGGTTGTAGCGTGGGTTGGAGGTTCCTTCGTTTGTAAGGCTGAATAATATTCCATGGTATATATATATATATACCCCACACTTTATTCACCCCTGCACGGTCACTTGGGCTGCTTCCCCCTCTTGGCTACTGTGAGTAGTGCTGCTATGAACATGGCTGTACCAATCTTCTGTTTTGGGGCTGGCTGGTACAGGGCTGGAACCCTGGCCCTTGGTGTGAACAGCACCATGCTCTACCCAACTGAGCTAACCAGCCAGCCCCTGCCCTATTTTTTTATCAAGAGGCCTCCCCCTTCATTTTGCCCTGGGCCCTGCACATGACATAGCTGGTCCTGACTGCAAGCTCCTCAAAGGCAAGAGCCTGGCCTTGTGCTATGCAGCGTCCTTACTGGATCCGCCACTCAGACAAAGCTCAGTGAATGAAGACAGACCGTTCCTCTCTTCCCCCACTTAAGTGCTGCATCTGGCAGAGAACTCACGGATGCCCTGAGAAGCCTCAGCTGCTGCTTTTCACCATTCACGTCGCGTGATCACCTCTGGCTAATATTTCACAGTGGCCTTTTCTTCTGGCACACAAGTGTGGAGGCATATCAAGGTTCGCACAGAAGACTGTCTGTGTGTCAGTTACTGGCACCCACCAGCAAGCGGAGGAGTGTTGGACAGGCTCCCTCGCCTCCCTGGGCCTCAGTGTTCTAACCTGTAGAATGGGGCCGAGATACTGTCAGAACTGGCAGGAGAACTAAATGATCAGTGCTAGGCCCCTGTGCCTCCTCCATCTCTAGAGTCACAACTCAGAGAAGTCAAGGACTCAGTTGACACAAAACTTGAAAACCGACGTCACAACCTATACATCTCAGACATCTTAGAAACATGTCTCTCTGTCCTTCAAAAACCCAGGTTGCTGAAAAAGTGTCATTAATAGTCTGGATTACTGGCTAGAGCTAAAAATAGAACTAACGCAACTGGCTCGTTTACTATCTCTTGAAGATATTACAAAGATGTTATGACTGTTCTCTTCAGTGAAGGAAAGAAAATGTGTCTGGCCACTTCAAGCACCATCGGGTAGGCAAAGCCCGGTCCTCACAGAGCAAGGAAAATGAATCAGAATAGCCCCTGGCTCGGAGATTGGGTGCCTTAGGCTCTTCGTTGAGTTCACGGTTCTCCTTTGACAACAGTTTAGGCCGTTAGAGCAGGTCGTCTTCCTTTCAGAACTTTGGGGAATTCTGCTCCTTGGCAGAGGAGAAAAATGTGGCTGAATTGGTTTAACTTAATGATTCTGTATCAATTCATGTAGGAAAAGCTATGAGAGGTCATGTGTCCAAGGATGGTGGAGACATACCCATGGAAGCTGGGATTTATGAAAATGTCTCTAAAAATCCAGCAGGTGAGACACCTTTGTTGGGTATTTTGGTTGGTTTTAGTTTTTTGTTTTTTGTTTTTTTTTTCTTCTCTATTTTTTTTAAGGTTGTACAGACACATGGGTAAAAAAATGGAACAAAAGGAATAGAGTTCAATGTCTCCCTTTCACCCTGACGCCTGGTCCCACTTTCCGGGGCTAATGAACAGTTTTTCAAATCCTTCCACAGATATCCTACGTGTGTGCTAAACAGTTGGTAGCAGAGGTGGCACATGCCTTTCTACACCTTGATCTTTTCACTTAACAACACATCTTGGAAATTTTTTTATATCAGTTTGGAATGATCCACACCGTGTTCCAAAATCTTTCATGGTCACCTCTTGTTTTTGGTTTTTTGTGTGTGTGGCTGGCACAGCAATCCAAACCCTTGACCTTGATGTTATAACACTGTGCTCTAACCAACTGAGCTCACCAGCCAGATCTATGGTCACCTCTTAGAGCAGGCGTTGCACACTGCTTTATGGTAGACCAGACCTGGGGCCGTGGCTAGCAATGAGAGCAACCTCAGCCAACACTAACGGAGCCCTGGACACGTGCCATGCACGGTGTCGAATAATTCACCTGCCCTGCGTGACACAAACAGCACTAACTCCCGATTTACGTCATTCCCATTTTACAGATGAGGAATCTGTGCCAGGCTTGGAATCAGGGCAAGGTGTTTCCACAGCCCAAGATGGTAAGTGTGCTCTGCAGTGTCCAGAGGCTCTGTGCCCCTGCCCTCTTATGGTCAGAGACTCAGCTCATTTGCCCAATAACTCCCCCTTGTCTTTTGCACAGGGACCACACAGTCCCAGGAGATCCATTACGCCACCCCCACATTCCAGGAGGGGACACCAGGAGAGCAAAGTGAGTCTCAGCTTGGGGTAAGAGGTATTGAAATGAGACAAGTGGTCCCTGTGATGTCACCGTCCTCGGGTGGCGGGGGGGGGGCAGCAGGCACCCCCCAGGAAACCAGTAGTAACCAACAGCACAGCTCCTAACCGACCTCCTTAGGAGGTGGAGGGGTGGGGAGCAGGATGTGGTAGGGAACGTCACATAAAAAATCCAGAGAGGAGGACGCAGAATCACTACTCAAACATTTTCTTTATTTAATTTAATTTTCTTTTACATATCCAATTTATCTGGATCAAACATTTTCAAGAATCAATTATTTGACACAGTCCAGGAAGAAGCAGTTAATACTTGGTTCTGTTAGGCCTCTCAGCTACTAGAAATAGGTTATTTTTTTTAGAGCCTCTTTGAACACATATCCTAAGTTTACTAAATTATTTTTCCTCTTATATTTCAGAAGTCTGTAATGACAGTAAAACTGGATATGTCTACTCTGAACTTGTCTTCGAAAGTTAAAGAAATGAACTACGTCTCAGGGTAAGACACTCTTTATGAAGCTGATTTACATAAAGAAAAAGCAAACTTGTTTGACACCTAAAAATATCTAACTTAGTTACCTAAAATACATCCCTGTTTTTTCATATTTAAACACCCTTCCTTTGGCTCACTTAGGTGCATCCAGTCCTGTCATCTGACAACAGTTTGGTCAGGTTGGACCCTGCTGGTAATGGATTTGAAATACTTTTGCTACGTGTAGGCTTGGACCGTTCTCCCCAGTCCCACATCATTTCAAAAATAATAATTATTGGGCCACCATGCTCTTCATAAGTGCATCCTGCAGGCATTACGACAACTGGCTTTCAGGTTTCCCCGTCCCCAACCAAGGGTTCAAAAGCAAAAACACAAAGCAAAATTCAAGTCTAAGTTCAGTGGGAGACCTTAAAAATGTGTCTGAAGACAACAGTGCCAGTTCTCTCGGTCAGCATGACAGAAAAGCAAGATCACTCAAGCATGCCTTTAGTACTCATTTTCTTTCAAATTCGGGAAGGCTGCAAAAATATTGCTGTGGATTTTCACTCTTTCTCAGTCCTCAGATTTAGCTGACCTCAAAGGTGAGCCTTTGTATGCTGTGTTTCCCAGCAGCATTCTGTGCAGAGAACTGCCCAGAATTGAGTTGGGGGAGGGTGGATCGCATTAGTTTCCTGGGGCCGCGGTAACAAATTACCACGAATTGTGGCTTAACACAACAGAGATAGGGCTGGCTGGTTAGCTCGTTAGAGTGCGATGTTGATAGTATCAGGGTTCAATCCCTGTACAAGCCACCAAAACAAACCCAAAACCCGGAAATATTATTTTCTCATAGTTCTAGAGGGCACAAGTCCCAAATCAAGGTGTCAGCAGGGCCACACTCCCTCCGAAAGTTCTAGGGGAGGATCTTTCCTTGACTCTTCCAGCTTCTGGTGGTTCCAGGCCTTCCTGGCTTGTGGCTTCTTCACTCCAAACCTCTGCCTCTATCTTCACAAGGCCTTTTCCTCTTCTCCGTCTCTCTGTCTTTTATAAAGACACTTGTCATTGGATTCATGGGCCAACCAAATAATCTAGGATGATCTCATCTCGAGATCCTTAATTTAATTAAATCTGCAAAGACCCTTTTTCCAAATAAGGTCACGTTCACACGTTCCAGGAGTTGGGACATGGACTTATCTTTTTAGGGCACAACCATTCAACCCATTACATTGACGAAATAATTTCTGGTTTGAATCTCTTGTTCCAAATAAATCTCTCATTCTAAATAAAGTTCAATAAAAGTCAAGAGGCATTTCTAGGATTCCAGACAGACAAAGGTACTTGACCAAAATATTTCTGGTCTGTGCTTCTTTTGAGGTTTGCCTGAACCTCAGTCTTAATAGTTCCTAACAGTGGACCTCCAACTAGAAAATTCATAGTTTTTGTTAATTAAACACTAATTCTGTGGTTACATTCTACAGGACCAATATTAATTTGCTTTTACAGTTAAGGAAACTTAGGCTCAGGCGGATTAAGTTGTCTGACAAAGTCACTCGCAGTTTGGTAAATGGTTGAACTGGGTGTTAAATCCTAGCAAAGAACAGCAGAAGCCCTCGTCATGGGAAAACCTCTTCAGGGCAGGAAGGGATACACAGAAGTCCAGATGCATTTGAGGACTATGTTGCCATAAAGCAGCATTCAGGAGCATAATTTCCCCCTTTCTCTGTTGATATTTTTATTTGAGACTAAGAGTGTGGGGGCTCTGGAGTCAGACAGATCCAGAATGTAGGCTCAGGGATGTGCTGTGTGACTGTGGATAAGTTACCTAACCTCTCTGGGCTTCAGTGTCCTCATTTCTGAGAGAGGAAAATAACACTCACATCATGGAGCTGCCATGTCAATGAACTTCAGGTAAGGACAGGCTTCAAATAGAATCAGACACCTAATAAGAACTCAAAAAAGGCTAGTACTCAAAGTGTGACGATGCTTACTCTGAGACATACCAGTTGGCTGTACTCTTACAAACCCTTAAGCCTTTGATTCCCTACACTTGGTGACCGCTACCATTGGCTTCTTCATCTGTCTTCACCTGAGCTCCCCTCTAAAGCAGAGCCTGAGACAAGGACCTGGCTGCAGGAAGTTTATATGGGAGGTGATCCCAGGGAGCAGGAATGAGGAACAGGAAGAGCGACACCGGGAAGAAGAAAGAGCCAGCACAGGGAATTATCCACTTAATGGCCATAGGGATAACTGGGTTTGATTCTGTTAAGACCATCCGAGGTCTTAACATTTATCCATCAGGTGCCACCATAAGAAGACATATGTGCCAAGACGGCTGGTCCACCAACCACAGTGTCAGAGCAGGGCAGTGAGCTAAAGATGTGCATTCCACACTCGGGCATGATTCTGCCGAGGTGGAGGGAGTCAAAGCCCCCACAGATCGGTTTCCACAGCGGTGGCTGGAATGAGAGGAGATACCAAGAGGTGGTACACGAGAGCAGGCTGATGCAATCCCCTACCCACCTGCGCCACTCACACCTCCCATGCCCTCCAGGAAATTGAATCTGCTGGTCGCAATCTCCAGAAGGCCTAACGAGGGAGGGTTAATGGAATCAGCTACAGTCCCTGCTGCTGCAGCTGGTCCTCGGGTCCTAATCTCCCTCTTGCCACCATTCATTCTAGATTTTCTTCACCCTCCACCCAGCATTTCAGCGGGTCTAGATGGCTGGGGTGACCTAGATCTTCAGCCCTGCAGGGTCTGAGCCCCTAGCTGCTTTGCCCTTGTTGGGCCATAGTTGCTGCATCTGCCATTTCCTATTGTCCCCAGACATGAAAGCGTGCAGAGATCCCCCTCCCCAGTGAAGCCCTAGACATATGGCCACTGCACAGGCACTGGGATGGCCGAGTAGCTGGTAGTCACCAGACAAGCCATTTTATCCACTGGGTTGTTACGTGCCTCTCCTTCTGTGGATGCTCCCTGGTGAGCATTGACAAGGGACATGAAGATCCCCATGCTTTATGCCCACTCCCACAGGTTCACCCACATCTTCTTCCCCAGATCTCCTTGTCTCTGATCTTCTAATCTTGCTCCTTCCAGGTTCCCAATCAACTCCACAAGCCACTTGCTACTGTCTGGGAGCCTGAGTATATTCTCACCTCAGATCATCTCTCCCTCCATACAAAACAGATGTCCACACGTACCGCTTGAAGTTCTTCCCACTGGGAGGATTCTTCCTTCTCCTCTGCCTTGTAGGACTGCCCTGATGGGAGCACAGGGTGGCAGGAGTCTGTCTCTGATTCTTACCAAAATACCAAGCCCACCGGCCTGTAAGCCAGGTCTCAGTTTTCCTTCAGCTGGTCGTAGGTATGAGCTAACAGAGAGACATCGGAGCAACAGAAGCAGGTGACAGGAGAGTCTGTGCCATCTGCTCATGGGTCTTATGCTGTGCCCGCTGGACCTGCTCAGGCCCAATGCTGAACATCTCACTTCCTCTATGCAATGGATCGTTGGTGTTCCCACCCAACATTTTGAGTTGGTGGAGATGACAATACCTCTCTTAGTCCATTTTGTGTTGCTATAACAGAAAATGGACTAAGAGACTGGGTAATTTATAAAGAACAGAGGTTTATTTGGTTTATGATTCTGGGACAGCTGCATCTGGCACGGGCCTCAGGCTGCTTCTACTCATGGTGGAAAGTGGCAGGCAGCTGGTGGGTACAGGCAGATCACATGGCGAGAGGAAGCAAGAGAGAGAGAGAGAGGGGAGGTGCCAGGGTCTTTTTAAACAACCAGCTCTCGCAGGAACTAATCAAGCAAGAACTCACTCATTAATCCCCCTTCCCCAGGGAGAGCATTAACCCATTCATGAGGGATCCGCCCCCATGACTCAATCAGTTTCCAACACTGCCACATTGGGGATCAAATTTCCACATGGAGAGAGAGAGAGAGGAGGTGCCAGGGTCTATTAAACAACCAGCTCTCGCAGGAACTAATCGAGCAAGAACTCACTCATTAATCCCCCTTCCCCAGGGAGAGCATTAACCCATTCATGAGGGATCCGCCCCCATGACTCAATCAGTTTCCAACACTGCCACATTGGGGATCAAATTTCCACATGAGTTTTGAAGGGGACAACACACCCAAACTCCATCAATACCCCACTCCTGGTGGGCATCTCTGGTCACATGATCACTTGATGTCCTATGCTCAGGCACTTGGTCTCTTCTAGGGCTCAGTCATATGCCAGGAGCTGTTTTCAGATGGTGGGTTATTCTTTGCTGCAGAAGATGCAAGCTTGCTACAGAACCCAGGAGTCTTGCTACATGTCTCCACACTTACTCTTATTTATTACAAATCCCTCTGGCAACACCAGATCTGCCAGATCATATGGGTTGAGTAGCATGTGGGTTGCCTGCATGTGGGGGCAATTCAAAACTGGCAGCCTCTCAAGTCACCTACTTTTTTTTTTTTTTTTTTCCTTTTTGTCTTTTTTACTGACCGGTAACAGGATCGCAACCCTCGGTGTTGCGCCTGCACCGCGCTCAGCCAGTGAATGGGAACCGGTCTCCACATGGGATCCGAACCCTCGACAGGAGAGACGCCGCGCTCCCAAGCGGCGCACTCTCCAGTGCGCCACCAGGCCGGCCTTCAAGTCACCTACTTTAATGGAACAATACACTGCAGTGTGGTCCCTGCTGCCTGCAAAATTCAAAGAGTCCTACCAAGTACTGTGCCCTTCAGAGGGTATATTCTGGAATGCTTCAGATCACTGGACCCCTAAAGAGTTCATTAATGTGGCAGGAACCTGAATTTATATAGAGTTCATCTCCCACCCTGTAGTATGCATATATCTTACCAGGGCATCTTGAGTTCCTGCCATAGGTCTGTACTCCTCCTGTTCACCAGTCGTTTTAGCATGATGNCACTCTCCAGTGCGCCACCAGGCCGGCCTTCAAGTCACCTACTTTAATGGAACAATACACTGCAGTGTGGTCCCTGCTGCCTGCAAAATTCAAAGAGTCCTACCAAGTACTGTGCCCTTCAGAGGGTATGTTCTGGAATGCTTCAGATCACTGGACCCCTAAAGAGTTCATTAATGTGGCAGGAACCTGAATTTATATAGAGTTCATCTCCCACCCTGTAGTATGCATATATCTTACCAGGGCATCTTGAGTTCCTGCCATAGGTCTGTACTCCTCCTGTTCACCAGTCCTTTTAGCATGATGCTGTCAGTATAATAGACCAGTGTGATCTTTTGCAGAATTTTAAGACAATCAAGGTCCCTTTAGATAATTTCATGACTGAGCAAGAGAGAGAGCTGGGGCTAAACTGTGAATGTCCCTTCCATGTGACTTCAAACTGCTTTTAGTCTTTTCTTCTGATTGGAATTGAGAAGAATACATTTGCCAGACCAATAGCTGTGCACCCTGCGCTAGAGGTTGTGTTGTTATATCTGGCACAGCACCTGCAATTGGACCTATATATGGTTGTTTATGGCCATTCCCTGTCACCTACCATGATCCATCTGGTGTTTGCTGTGGCCACAGCAGTGGACGGAGAAGAGATGTGATGGAGATCACAACTATCCCCGCATTCTCCAAGGCTTTGGAGATGGTCCTAATCTCTAGAGTTCTACCCAGAATGTAGCGTTGCTCCTAATTTACCATCTTGGCTGGGGGCGGGATGAGCATTTTAAAGAGGTTGGCCCTTGCTATAAAAGTGGCCCTCAGTCCGCATGCCAGGGAACCAAGGTAAGGATTCTTCCAACTGTATATCCAGCCTAATTGTGCATTCAGGAGTCAGGGAAATGACCATGAAGTGCCTGTGTGAATTATTGGACCTAACGTGAGAAAGGTTTGGACCAGCACTTCATTAATCAATGGGCTTCCATGCACCCCAACTATAAGAGAGCATTTTGGGCCCACTGGTATCAGTGTCAGCTCAGACCCTCTATCCAATAGCCTCTGAAGACCCCTCAATGCACTGGTAGTCTCCCTTCTCCAGTGTACGGTTTCTCGGCTAAAGACCTGTAGGAACCTTTAGGAAAGGATTAAGAGAATGTTTATTGTATATATTGCTGTTTTACAGGGTCCTTTCTCAAAGGAACCTGGTATCACCTTCACTTGATGGGTTCTAAGTCTGAAAAGTGGTTCAGATCTGGAAACCGGGCAAGAATTTATGATTTTTCCATTACAGTGCTGATACCAGTCTTGCATTCATCAAAAAGGTTTTTGACCGTTTTTGGTTACATAAACAATATTGTCACTGGCTACCTATCTATCTTACTAGGAACA
>NW_007727535.1:169398-174660 GCF_000696425.1 Galeopterus variegatus
AGGCCCCCGTTGGGTCCCGGCTTTAAGGAGGCATTCTGGCAGCATGTTTAGGACCAGCTTCCGGTGTCCTTGACGTGACACTAAACCCTGATTCCTGATCCAGCCTTATGTGCTGTACCCTCCAGCTCAGTACCCTCAGGCCCGCTCCCCTGTGTGCCCCCCGGCTCCTGGCAGGATGCATTGGCAGACCCTGCAGTCCTCGGGTAGATGAGCGATTACTTCCCATGGCAGGGACTGTACGCCCCCAAAACTCAGGCTCTGCTGAGACCTGACCCTAGTTACTGATCTGCAGGAGAGACATGAACGGATCTTAAAGAAGACAAGGGAGATACTGTGAAGCAAACAGAGTGGTGGTTGCCAGGGGCTGGGGGCAGGGGGACTGCAGACTGACTGTCTAACCAGCACAGAGCTTCTGTTTAGAAGGTAAAAAGAATCCTGGAGCTGGATGGGGGTGATGGCTGCACAACATGAATGCCACTGAATTACATACCTAAAATTGGTTAAACAGGAAATTGTATGTTATGTATATTTTACCACAATAATAAAAAAACATCATGAAGCGTCTTCTTCCCATGAGGCCCTCTAATCAGGGGGAAAGGTGCTTCTTTCTGTCTGTCCAGAGGGCTCAAGGGAATGAGGATTTTCAAGGTCTCAAAGATCCAGGCCCCCAGCCACTCCTCCCTGTCCCTGCCTGAGGTCAGCAGAGGACCTGCCAGCTGTCTCGTTCTGTCACCTTCGTGCTGGCACCGCCCTTTTGATCATGTCTGGACTTGATTCTTGGCACAGCCTGCCCTTTGGCCAGGGAGAGGCTTTGAATGCGGCCACGGAGGCCCTGGGTTCCACGGCTTGCCCTGAATCCATAGCCGCTCATTCTCTCCTTGCAAAACTTCTCACGCAGGTCATAAAAGTCAACCAACTCTACAACCTGCGTGACTTCCGCTGCCCCAGACCTGTCAAGGGCTAGAGCTCTTGCACGCCAAGCACCGCACTCTCCCCACGCCGCCTCCCCCACCGCAGGGGGGACAGAGCCGTGGTAACCTCGGGGCTCTGGCGTGCTGAAGGCTCCCCCCACGCCACCTACCACCACAATGGAGTCTTTGTTGCCATCCGTCCACAGGGCGTCACTCCATTCCCCAAGGCTGCTTTCGAGGGCCTTCTGATCCCCTGTCTTATCCTGGGCTAGCCCTGAAAGCGAAGCCTGAGATAAGGCCTCTGTGCAAATAATTTACTTGGGAGGTGACCCCAGAGAACAGGCATGAGGGATGGCAGGAAAAGTCACTACAAGGGTGTTTGTTGAGTTGGGGTCTGCAGTGGGCAACTGGGGCTTGATCCCACTGGAACCTTCTCAAGAGCAAAAGAGCCTCTCTCAGAAGTGTCCACTTGAGGATCGATCCATTAGCTGTCCATGCCCATTGATGGAGGGTTGCCCCGGGAGGTGATCCCTCCCCAACTTCTAGGCTGAGCACGGGCATTCCAAGCAGACTTCCATCCACATCTCGCCCCATGGCACTGGAGAGGCCCCAGAGCAGAGTGAGTGAGACGTGTGGCACACCTGAAGCAGGAAGCTGTCAGTACCAAGTGAGTGGAGCCTCAGATGCAGCTGGAATCAGGCCAGGCCCAGAGGATGTGACGCCGGACACAGAGGTGGCTGATACATCATCTCTCAGCATCTCCTTGTCAACTATAATAACAATAATATCTGATATGTAGCTCATAGCATGTTCTAGGTTCTGTTAAGTGCTTTGTGAACCTGTCCTCGTGTTGTCCCCGCAACTCTTTGGGGAAGGTACTCTTATTTCCCCCTTTTCATACAAAAAGAAACTGAGGCACAAGGTCACTTGGGTAATGCCTGGTGGAGAAAGGAAAGGAACTCAGGTAGATACCAGAGCCAACACCTCTGACCACCATGACAGTCTCAACTTTCCAAGATGTACAGCTGGACATTCAGAGCAGGGCTTCTGGGACCTGGTCACCAGGGGGGTGGTCATGGTCAGAAAGGGTGCAGAGACCTGGGGACCACATGCATGCTCATGGAAGATGGTCGAGGGGAAAAATCAGTGGGAGAAAAGTGGGAGAGAGAGCATCCCAGCAGCCAGAGCCAAGCGTCTGAAAACGTCTCCATCATTTGGGCAGATGGCACGGACAAGGTGGTGGATTGAGTGGGCGTTCAGGCAGGCAGGCAGCATTCACAGCATGTGAGACCAGCGGAAATCCAGGAGGCACGCGAACACACACTAGCACACAGCAGGTCCTGGTTAGGTGGCAGAATGTTAACTCCTAGGGAGTTCTGACCAAAGAAATAAAATATTATAGCCTTGAAAAAATATTTTCCATTTTAAAGGAAAACTTTCTTTATTCACAGTTCTGATACCATATGTGTGGGTTTTTTCCACACCAACAACCAATTCTCCAACTCTTTGGGTGTCCATTGATTCAGTTCAATTCTGACCTGGAGATAGCATCAGACCCCACAGGTTAAAGGCTCAGTCCCACAAGACCATCCCCACTTCAGATGCCAACCTCAAGTCCCAGCTCTATGTACTTCTTTTTTTTTTTTTTTAACACTTACCCATTTAAAAAAATATTCATTTATTTTTATTGAATCAGAATTGATTATATGTATTTTTGGGGTTCAGCATTGAGATATGTTGATCAAATAGATATTACTAGCAGATATATTGTTACAAATCATAATTATTCTTTATGTGCCTTGTCCAATCTCTCCACTGATAACCCTAGATTTCTTCTCTCCTTCTGAAAGAGTAACGGCTACTCTGTTGATTTGTTGCCTAGATGATCTGTCCAATGCTGAGAGGTGTGATCAGGTCCCCCAATATTATCACAGATGTGATCAGGTCCCCCAATATTATCACAGATGTGATCAGGTCCCCCAATATTATCATAGAGCAGATGCTTCTTCTGCCACTCTGGAATGGGCTTTGTGGAGAGAGACATCCTCTTCTTTTCTTTTTCTCTGCTGATGACTCTCCTTGTGTTAATACACTCCAGTGGCTGGTGGACCATCTGCACGATGGTTGTGGTGTCTAGCTGCTTTCACGGCAGCCATGGTTATTGTGGTGGCTGTGGTGGGCCACCCACATGGAGGTGATGTTTTTGGAATGCTCCTTGGTGCCTGCGGTGTGCCTGATATGGGGTGAGTCTGGTCCCCAGCTCCATACCTCAGGTCCCTGGGTGGGCCCCGAGGTGCTGGCACAGTGTGCCTGGTTGGGGGGGGGGGATCTGCTCCCTGGCTCCATATCTCAGTTCCCTAGGTGAGCCCTGAGGCACTGTCATGGTGTGCCTCATTGTGGGTGGGGAGCCTAGTCCCCTTCTCCATGCCTCAGGTCCCTGGGTGGGCCCCGAGGCACTCACACATTGTACCTTGTTGTGGGAGGGGGGTCTGGTCCCCTTTTCCATGCCTCAGGTCCCCAGGCAGACCCCAAGGTGCTGGCATGGTGTGCTTGGTTGTAGGAAGGAGATCCAGTCCCTGGCTCCATACCCTGGACCCCTGGGCAGGGCCCCAAGGCACTGGCATGGTGTACCTGGATGTGGGAGTGGGATCTGGTCCCTGGGTCCAAGCCTCCGGTTCCCAGGCAGGCCCCAAGATTCTGGTGGTGTGCCTGTCCTTTGCTTACTTCTAAAATGGGGGAACTTCCTGTGGGAACCAGTACTTGAGCTGTGTGGTTGGGGTAAATTGCTGCTTTGGTGCTGGTTCCCTAGGGAAGGCTTTTTGTACAGCTCAGGGTTTAATGATTGATCTTATAGGTACTTCTGGCTCTCCAGAGACCCAGTGGATCTGGGTAGTGTAGAAACTCTGATCTCGGCCTGAGTTTTTTCATCAAACTGCACCCCATGCAATTCTGCATTCCCAACCAGTCTCCTCTGAGTGGTCCTGTGCTGATTGGGGGGGCAGGTCGGCTGTCCTTTCTGTGTTCCAGTGTTCTCCCACTGGGCCTGTCTCCCCCACTGCCTATGTTCCAAACACTTCCCATGGGATGGGCCCTGCACTGGTCCCTTGTGATGACTCACCGGCCTCAGAGTGGCTCCCTTTTTTCAGTTGTTCTGTCTCCTCGCTCCTGTGTGGGTCCATGGGAACCCTATTAGTGGTCTTGCTGTCCTGGGGACTGCCAAGGCCCTCTTCTCCCCTGCCGCCTCCAAGCAACTCCATCCGAAGGGCACAGCTGCAGCTTTTGCTGGCTCCTGCGCCGTGCGCTCAGCAGCTCCAGCCTTAAATCAGCTGCAGCATGAAACCCTCATAGCAGTTTTTTCTTTCTTTCATCGTGGTTTCTTCTACCTTCATGAACTCTGCAAGTCTCTCCTCCTCTTCCCCTGAGCTCCAGTGGCCCCAGCTTGGTTGATATTACATTTTTATAGTTGTAAATTGGTTGATTCGTGAAAGAGAGAGTGACACTTGGGGCCAGCTATTCCACCACCTTGACTGGAACTCCCAGCTCTATGTACTTCTAATCAACCAGCTATAAATTGGGGGTTCTTACGATAGCCTTCTCGTGCCCAATAATTTTCTAGAATGGCTTGCGGAACTCAGGAAAACAATTTAGTTACTATTACTGGTATATTGTAAAGGATATTATAAAAGATACAGATGAGCAGCCAGATGGAGAGGTACATAGAACAAGATCCAGAAGGGTTCCAAGTACAGGAGCTTCTGTGCCCGTGGAGTTGGGGTACACCAGTTGCCCTCCTGGCATGTGGATGCAGTCACAGCCTGAGGCTCTCTGAACCCTACAGGGATTTTTATGGAGGCTTCATTATCTAGGCATGTGGTGTTATTAACTCCATCTCCAGCCCCTCTCTCCTCCCTGGAGGATGGGGGATGAGGCAAAAATTTCAAGCTTCTACTCATGGCTTGGTCTTTTTGGTAACCAGCCATCAGGCATCATGTTCTTTCTCAGCCTCAGGGACATACTGGGTGGCTCTAGCATTGTTTACTGAAAAGACTGTCCTTTCCCCACTAAACTGCAATGTCATCTTTGTCATAAATCAGATGTCCCTTTGCATGTGGGTTCCTTTCTGGGTTTACGCTCTACTTCATCATTCTGCTTCTGTCTCCTGTGTCAATACCAGCATTTAAATAAATCATGATAACTGGAAGAGCAAATTTTCCCACTCTGTTCTTCTTGAGAATGTCTTAGCTATTCTTGACCCTTTGTATTTCCATATAAATTTTAGTTCGCTTGTCATTTTCTTTTTTCTTTTTTTTTTTTTAAAGATGACCGGTAAGGGGATCTCAACCCTTGGCTT
>NW_007727535.1:175021-175735 GCF_000696425.1 Galeopterus variegatus
AACCCGTGGCCTTGGTGTTATCAGCACCACACTCTCCCGAGTGAGCCACAGGCCGGCCTAGCTTGTCATTTTCTTTAAAAAAAAAACCAACCAAACAAAAAAAGCCCTGAACGTAATAGGGATTTTTGACTCATATTGCATTGAATTTATAGATTGAATTGGGGGGAATTAACATTTTTGTTCAATACTGAGTCTTCCAAATGACGAATATGGCATATCTCACCATTTGTTTACGTCTTCTTCAATTCTCTCAATAGTCCTTTACTGTTTTCTGCATAAACACCTTGCACATCTTTTGTTAGATTTATTCCTAGGTACTTGATATTTCGATGCTATTGTAAATTGTATTTTTATTTCATGTTGTTGATATATAGAAACACAATTATTTTGGTCGACTTTGTATCTGGTGTACTTGCTAAACTCTCTTTTAAATTTTAATACGTTATGTATAGATTTTCTTACAATGTGGAGACTGTCACCCTTCCTCTGCCACACCACCTCATTCACAGAAACTGGAGCTCAGACAGGGGCAGCAGAGCTTTCGCACTCGCTTCTCAGCTCTAACCACCTCCCTCCACTTCCCAAATCCCGCGCATGTGTATCTGATTGGTGGAAGACATTCACATTCATGATCCTGGCAGCAAGGGAATTGTACATTTTTAGGTATATACATAGAAACACAATTTCTAACACCACCAGATTATCTGGCCCCAC
>NW_007727535.1:177399-178998 GCF_000696425.1 Galeopterus variegatus
GGAGTGCCACCATGCTCCCAAGCGGCGCACTATAGCAGTGCGCCACCGGGCCGGCCCAGACCCCACCTTCTACCTGTCTCCCACCTGCTCACCCTACTCAGCCCTTCTGGCCTGTGTTATGTTCCTTGGCCACTCCAAGCCTTTTCCCTCCTAAGGGACTTGGCGCGTGCTTGTCCCTCTGCCCCAGAATGCACCGCCCCAGATCTTCGCATCACTTGGTCTCGGTTTGAACGTCACGTCCTCAGAGGCCTTCCCCAGCCACCTGTGTAAAGCATACTACCCTCTCAGCCGTTTTCCAACACATCATCCTGTTCCATCTCGTTTACAACATTATCCCCATCTGAAATGATCTTGTTCACGCACTAACCTGCTTATGGTCTGTTTCCTTCTGCTCTTGCCTCTTTTGTTTACTGCTATATCCCTGGCACCTAGACTTAGGTGCTCAAAAAATCTTTGTGAATGAAAAAATATATAATACATACAATAACTGGCCAGTCATTCAGGAGTGGTACTGAAATCTAAGAGAAATTTCTCCCATGCTTCCTTACATGAGGATATAGTATAACATAGCAAACAAATATCTTCAGGAGCATTCTTATAGCTAAACCGACAACGAGTTTCATAGGGCTGTTTCTAATAACATCATCCATCAATATATATTGGTGTGGCATAATTACCATGTCAATAAGAGAAATAAAAATAAATTAATGAAATTTCTTTGTAAATAAATTTTATATTTTTTACAAAATAAAAAAAATCATAAAAAATATATTTATTAAAAGCAATTGAGTTGGAGAAATGTTCTTTCAAATCAATATAGTCCAGGTATGCAGCTCTCTGGTAAATTTAATAGTGGTTACTACTGATGCAGTCCTAAAAAGGCACGAGAGAACTTTTGGGGGTGATGGAAATTTTCTACGTTGTCATTTTGNAAGACAAATAAAAATAAATTAATGAAATTTCTTTGTAAATAAATTTTATATTTTTTACAAAATAAAAAAAATCATAAAAAATATATTTATTAAAAGCAATTGAGTTGGAGAAATGTTCTTTCAAAACAATATAGTCCAGGTATGCAGCTCTCTGGTAAATTTAATAGTGGTTACTACTGATGCGGTCCTAAAAAGGCACGAGAGAACTTTTGGGGGTGATGGAAATTTTCTACGTTGTCATTTTGGTGGTGATTATACATTTTTCAAAACTCATTAATTTGTACGTTTACAAAATATTGTATGTAAATTATATCTTAATAAAGCTAATTAAAATGCACATACACACCCGAGCCCTCTGAAGTCCCAAATTTGAATTGAAAGTATTAGTGTGATATTATGATTTTTTTTTTTATCTAGGGGAAATATACACCCACCCACCCATATTTGCTGGCTCCGAACACTGAAAAGGTCTAGAAACAAAGACCACCTTCTCACAACGAGCATCCCTAGTACCCAGAGTATGGCTTCCAAACACTTTTTTCCATTAAAAGGAACTGTGGGGCCGGCCCGGTGGCACACTCGGTAGAGTGCGGCACTTGGGAGTGTAGCGGCGCTCCTGCCAAGGGTTCGGATCCCATATAGAGACCGGTCCGCTCACTGGTTGAGC
>NW_007727535.1:179036-271341 GCF_000696425.1 Galeopterus variegatus
GAGGGTTGCGATCCCGTTGCCGGTCGCAGTACGGGCACGACATCGAGGGTTGCGATCCCGTTACTGGTCACGAAAAAAGACAAAAAGGAACTGTGGCTCCTTGGAGAAACATGGAAATATACAGTAGATATTAGATAGCCAGGAAACTATCAAAGACTACGAAAGGTCTTGAGAGAGAGAACCTATAGGATAAGAGACTAAAAGATCTAGTAACCAATCCCAATGTATAGAACTTATCTGGATCCCAATGAAAACAAACAGTACACAATTTTATGAATTTAGGACACAGGTGGAAACTAAGTAGATATTTGATATTTACTTTTTATTATAAAAATTTCAAACATACACAAAAATAGTTCTGTTAACCCCCACATGCCCATCACCCAGTTCAACAACTTAGCACTGTTCTTGTTTTATATATCTCCCACCACTTAAACATTTTTTTTTTTAAATAGAATCTTAGGGGGCCGGCCAGGTGGCGCACTGCTACGGTGCACCACTTGGGAGCGTGGCGGCGCTCCCGCCGAGGGTTCGGATCCCACATACAGACTGGCCGCTCACTGGCTGAGCGAGGTGCGGGCGCAGCACCGAGGGTTGCGATCCGTTGCCGGTCACGAGACAAATGGGGATTAATATAGCAAAAGTTAGACATGAAATTCAGGACATTTAGGGGCAATTATTTTTTCTGATGATTATTTTTTAAAAATATATAAATATATGCAAAACTCTTCATGAACACAGTATACCAGGAGCATAATATCTTCTATGGAAGATAAAACATTTGCTTGCAGCACTCTTTGCCATAAACTTGAGAAATACTAAAAAATTACTTTGCCATTTCCTCAACTCACTTGTAAGCAACACATGTACTCTATTTAGATGGGATCCCACCTGATATAATAGCTGTTTATAGTTTGTGCTTCTGTGATAGTTGCTGAGAAGCCACAGGCTGAATGTGCATTAGCATTCATTAGTGAAGTTTCTCTGAATCATTGAATGGATAATAATAGAATACTGAAGCTTGAAGAAGCCTTAGGGATTATCTAGGGCAACACTCTTTTCCCCTATTCCTGTTCCTCGCACACTCTTATTTTTTTTAAATGATCACACTGTGGCTTAGAGAGATTAGAGATTAAGTGACTTTCTCATGATTGCAGAGGTAGTTAGAGCAGAGCTGAAACTAGAACCAATGTCTTCTCATTCCAAGGCCAGACCCGTTTTTTCTTTGTTTTTTACAACCCTCTGCTTCAGTAATGTAGGTTACAGAGTAGAGGGCATTACGCTCAGCAGGATTTCTGCATGAATTGCACACGTTCATTTATGTCATTCCCCAGAGTGTGCATAGCCATCTCTAGAGAAGTTGTGTTTCCTTTTTCATGGAGTGTGGTTCAGACATTATAGAAGTCATGCTGTTACCGCCAGACCAGGCTCGGCTTGCCCTCTCGCATTAAACAAATGATTTGAAAGTCCAAATGTTGGTGCAAGGATTAGAAGGTTTATTCAGAAAACCGGCATCTGGGGGATGACCAGGCTAAAATCATCTCGCCTTCTGATGCCTGTTCTGGGGTATACAAGGGGGAAGAGGCAGGAAGATGAGGTAAGGGTCTTTGTTCTGAGAAAAAGTGGAGAAAGGGTCTGGGAGCAGCAGGCTGTTTGAGTCAAATTATAGGGTCCCGTGATGGATTGGAAACCAAATACTTATGTTTCTAGCAGACAAGGACTTTTTAAAAAGAAAAATACGACCACTCTACCATTATCACATCCAAGAATATTGTCAATAATTCCTTTATATCATCTAGTATTAATTTTTTTTTTAGGTGTGATCATGGTGTTATGGTTAACAAAAGATCCTTAACTAAAATGTTTACAGATGAAATGATGTCTGTGATCTGCTTTGAAATAATATGGAAGGGTGGTATTGGTGGAGGAGGCAGGATTGGCCATAGGTTGATAGTTGTTGATGCTGGGTGATAGGTACATGGGATTAATCATACTATTCTGTATATGTTTGTGTTTGAAATTCTCCATAATAAAAATAAACAAGCAAAAAAAAAATATTGACAACTGAAAGAGAAAAGAGAAAAACTAACCAAGTAAAGTCAACCAAGTTAGCCAAACTTTCAAGATATTTTATGGGAATTATCAGTTGGAATTTTTGCCAAGTTGGTAATAATGGGTTATTTAATGCAAACATAATAAGCACAAAAACATTCAAAGATTTCTTATAAACATATCAGTTAGAATCAGACATGAAATAAAAACAATAGTTAGATTACATCTAACATTAATTTTAGCTTGGCTTTCAAAAATCAATGTTCTTTTTTTTTCGTTGATAGCCGGCAGGTACAGGAATTGAACCCCGGACTTTGGTGTTACCAGCACCACATTCTAACCTACTGAAAAAAAGCTTTTACTTTCCTAATTTTTAAAGAAGAGTCTTGGCTGCCTAGCCCTTGTCTCTTGACTTTTACCTAACTAGAAGGTGGACAAGAAGGCTGGAAACACAGCAGCCACCTGTGATGATGAGGCAATAAGCATAAAGATAAAAGCCAGCGTAGAAAGATGGTGGAACAGAAAGACAGAAAGTGCCTGGGTCCCTAACTACAGAGTAAACAGCTACACCAGCTTGGAACAGTCTATCTACCTCCTAGATTTCTTGTTATATGAGAAAAATGAGCCCCAATTTACTGAATCCAGTGTAGTAGGATTTTATTTCTTGTAGCTGAGCATATTCCTGATAAAATGGAATACATCATAAACATAATAAAAACTGAACCAAAGAAAGCACCAAAAATACCTTCTTTGTAAGTACAGAGGGGCTAAAAAAAAAAAATCTAAATTAACTTAAGACAACCAAATTAGGAGAAGAATATTTATTACAGAAATATGAAAGTCTACACATTCTTAGCTGATGATATATACTTGATTAAAAAGTCTTTTAACTTGGATATATGCATCATTTCCTTCATTGTGGTATCTCTACTTCTCAGATGTATTAAGCCATTCTCCAAAGTAGTTTCAGTTATCAAAACTGTGAAGAGGATACTCATTTCATCATACCTAAGAAACAAGAAGTTAAACAAAATACATGAGCACAATAAAAATTGTAAATTCCCCACATTACCAGCTTTAATTACTTTAGAGTCCATGCCACTTTCAAGAGTGACAAAGTCAAAGTCAGGGCTTGAGCGCTGGACCAAAATAAACATAAACACTGGTACCTAAACACATCATTTGGGGTGATATTTTGCATGAACCTCATAATAACCTCAGCCTTTTGTTACTTGGATACAATCTAAGAACAATTACTTCAGAGTAAAGTCTCTCTTTTTTTTTTTTTTTCCTTTTTTTACTGACCGGTAACGGGATTGCAACCCTCGGTGTTGCGCCCGCACCGGGGACCAGCAACGGGATCGCAACCCTTGGTGTTGCGCCTGCACCGCGCTCAGCCAGTGAGCGGGAACCGGTCTCCACATGGGATCCGAACCCTTGGCGGGAGCGCCGCCACGCTCCCAAGCGGCGCACTCTCCAGTGCGCCACCGGGCCGGCCCCAGAGTAAAGTCTCTTATAACAAACAATATTATAATAAAGATCCAATGTATGCAAATTATACCAAAATCATGCTTCATTTATAACTTAGTATGCTAACTAACAGCTTCTGGTTCAGCGATAATTGACTATGTCCGCACTGGCCTTCTTTCTGATAAGTCGCACTATCTCATTACTATTTATTTTCTTTGAAGGACTCCATCAGAAACTATTTTTATTTACCTATTTACTATTTTGTCCCACTAGAATATAAGCTTCATAAGACCAGGAAATTTCTGTCTTCTTCACTACTGTATCAAAGTATATAAAACATAATAGGCATTTAGTAAATATTTGAATAAAAATACCCTTGGGCAATAAAACCTTTACCCTATAAAGAACAACTGTAACTTAATGTCCACATGACTCAAAGGATAAGATTTAGAAACTGAGAGGACTGGAAAGTTCAAGTACTGTACCACCCCTTCATTTTATATATGATAAAACCAATAGTTGTTCTATTTCTACATATAGGAAACTATTTTCTGTGGATATCATCTGGAAAGTGTATTTTAACAGAGAACAAAACACACAGCTTCACAACTTTTCATCCAAAAGATATGTATTCAACACAAAAAGCTAAAAAAAATTACAAAATAAACCCAAAGGAAGAATGGATTACTTTATTACAAAATGCAAAGTAATGAAATACCAAGGGGTAAGACTAGAGACAGGGAGATCCAGTAGGAGATTATTTCAAAAATCCAGGCAAGAGATATTGGTGACCTTAACTTGGGTAGTGGCAGCAAAGACAGAGATAAGGATTTGAGATATATTTAAGAGGCAGGCCGACAACATTTGGTGACAAACTGGATGTGGAAAGTAGGGAAGAGAGAGGAATTAAGGATGATAGCCAGTTTCAATCTTCAGCAGTCGGGTGGAGAGAAGTGCCAATCACAATAAGACCAGTTCTCTGTCCTCCAGGACAGAATTCTCTTCCACTGAGTCTCAGAATGAACCACAATGCCGGCAAGGAAAGGCACTACACTCACGTTCCTTCAGTCCTGATTCAACAAGTGCATCCTATATACAGAATTTCATTCCTGATAAACTGACAAACTGAGGTATACATATTTCACGACATTAAGTCTTGAAATTGCACATTGCATGTGCTTAATTAAATATGCCTGCTGAATACTGTTCCCTGCTGTAGCAACGAACTAAGGGCACATAGTTCTGTAACAGGGAAAGTGAGGAATAATTTTAAATTATATTTTATATATATTCAGAAGAGATTTGTTTCTGTTATCATAAGGTAAAGAAACATATAATTAAATACTCTGAATAAACACATTTTTTAATGACAAGGAAGACAATTCTTACTTTGAATAAAGTTGTTCCAATGAAGATGGTGCAGTTTCCACATAACCTGGCCACACAGAAACTCCATTTTCTAGCAATTCATTAAATAGCCCTTGACAAACCTGAAGAAAAATACAAGAACTTCAAATATGACAGAAATAAAAGTAGCTAGGGTGATCCTATGCTTGTGAAAGCACAAATCACCTTCTTTGATCTCCAAAATGGGTATAATTCCTCTAATTATGTGATATTAGTATTTATAATTTACATATTATATACTTTTAAAATTGTACAATTCCTCTGAAAATGAAGAAATTAAGCATTGCAAAGCTGAATACTAAATGCAAAACTTCTGAGACATTTTTATACCGAACAAGAAGTTTTAATCATCATTATCATTCAAAACACAAAGAAAACCAAAACAGATTTAAAAAAAACAAAAAAACAAAAAAAAGCAGATCCAGTGGGCTATGTCAACTCTAAACTCATCTGAGAGGTGAGATCTGAGACCTAGGGTTATACTGCCCTGTCAGGAAGAAAAGGAAGAGCCAGAAAGAAAAAAATATGAGGAAAACTAGGAGAGTGGTATTTCAGAAGCCAACTAGAGAAATGTTTCTAGAAGAGGATGGCTAATGTCAGCAGAATGCTGGAGACAAAAGCCTGACTAGAAACATAGAATAATGAAGAAATGACATAGTAAACTTTACTGTTTTCTTAATTAGCAAAGACAGCGAAGCAAAACAAAGACAAATTTAAAACCTCCTTAACAATCTAGAACACTCTAGAGCAGGATTTCTCAGCCTCAGCACTGCTGACACAGGATGTTTAGCAGCATCCCTGACCTCCATTTAGATGCCTGTAACACCCCTTTTCCCCCACCAGCTTTTGATAAACAAAACTGTCTCTAGCCATTACCAATTGCTCCCGTCGGGGGAAGAGGGTGGTGATAGTGGGGGGTGTGACTGAATTACAGCACTGTTTCTCAAACCTAGGAACATGCTAGCTACAAGGGTGCTGGGGAGACTCCCACAACCCTGGGGGAAAAGGAGGAGAGAGCCATTATCTTCTCTTTCTTTGTGTACACAGGGGCCAGGGTCAGAAAGCTGGGTGACTCTGAGAGTCTTTAAATCTTTTCAGTGTCCTCCTTCAGGTCCTGGATGGGTCTGAGTCACCAGACAGAAATGATGACTGCTGAAGGAGTCTCTGGAAAGAAACAAAAATCACCCCTCTGGCTTTTCTCAAGAGCATTTAATAATTAAATCAGATAGATTACAAAAATCAAAACAAAATTATAGATCTAGAACCTTTGCTTACATTGACAAGTATGGAAAGTTTTAAGTGAAAAGAGAATGAAATAACTCATTAGACATCTTTATAAATATTTTAATTACTAAAACTGTATAATCATTTAAAAATAAAACTATGAATAGGCATGACATTAATAGCAAAACCCACTGAATTGTATTCAGCATCTTTAATATACTGTATTTCAAATTATCGCTAATTAACCATGGTATTTATCCATAGTTCATTATTTAATTAAAATATTTTTTAAAACAAATGATCAAAGTAAGAGTTTAAAATGGCAAGCTACCAAGTTTACTTGGAGTAATAGTTATAATTAAAATCAGGACACGTAAACTTATTTAACCCACCTGTCTTAGTTCCACTGTTGGGCCTCTTCCCACATCCAAAGCAACCTTAATAGGGGCTAAACAAGGGTGAAGTTTAAGTACCTAAGGTAATTAAAGGGGGTAGGGGTTGGGGGTGGGGGGAAAGGAAAAGAGAACAAAAAGCACATCTTGTTTAAATATAAAACAAGTACTAACATGGAGTTTCTTAAACAGTTAAAATTTTATGAGTGAAAATGGAAGTTAGCTGAGGTCCTAAAAACACCATGTCATGATGTATTCAGCTGTCTATATCCAGCTGTCCATGGATTTTTCCACTTAGATGTTCTGCAGAAATAAATTAACTTGATAGCCTCCCATTTCCTAACAACTCCCTTTGCCCTCTGTCAGAATGCCTCTCCCTGGCATCTCTTTTTCCTACCCTGCCCAGCCTGGGCCATGTGGCTTATCATGTGGACGTTTTCTCTCCTGCCAAAACCCACCACTCTTATTCATTCAGCCATTCAACAAACACTTGAATGGCTATGTGATGCCAGAAACAGTCCTAGGTACTGGGGGCAAAAATCTCCATCCCTCGTGGTGGCAAAAAACAGATAATAAACAAAATAAACAAGTAAATAATATATTTGAAGGTAGTTAAGTGCTGGCAAGGGGTAGGTTAGTGGAGAGCTGTTTGCGATGTTAAGGTAGTCAGAGAAAGTCCTCTCCCCGAGGTGACATTTGAGCGAAGACTTGAGATGGGGGAATGAGACATGTGGATGACAGAGGAATATTCTAGCAAAAGAGAGAACAAATGACAAGCTGGGAGCCAGGAGCATACCTGGCATGTTCTAGAAACAGTAGCGAGGTCAGTGCTGCTGGAGCAGACTAAGTGAGATGGAGAGTAGGTCAAAAAGGAAAGGGCTTTGGCTTTTCCTCTAGAGGCCGGCCCGTGGCTCACTCGGGAGAGTGCGGTGCAGATAACACCAAGGCCACGGGTTCGGCGACACTGAGGGTTGCGATCCGTTGCCGGACATGGAAAAAGACAAAAAAAAAAAAAAAAAAAAAAAGGAAAGGGCTTTGGCTTTTCCTCCGAATGAAATGAGGAGCTTACTGGAGCGTTTTAAGCAGAGCAGCAACATAACATGTACCTTTTCATAGGGCTGCTCTGCAGGGCAGATGAAGGGGGGGATGATGGCTTCGATCAGGGTGGAAGCAGTGCAGGGGTAAGAGGTGGTCAGATTAAGGATCTATTTTAAAGTTAGAGCCAAACAGGATTTGCTGATGGTTTTAGTTAAGAAAAAAAGCCCTTGTTTATTACTACACACATCCCATAAACCCCAACACCTGGAACTGTACTCTAATCAGACTTCCCTATGGCCATATCAGGCGAAATGAACAATGCATAATAAATCACTTAACTAAGCAGAGTGGTGCTACGAACTCATGATTTCTAATCCCCGGTGACACTCACAACAACACTGCTTGTTAAAACTTTTGATTTGAGGCAGCTTCCTTTTATATTCAAGGGAAATATGATTATTTCACACTCTTGCCACTTAACCCCCTACTCCTCCACATTTAAAACTAATAATCTTGCCTCCTCATTCCCTGAGAAAATAGAGGGTATGAGTAAAACGTCCTTCAAAGGTTAATCAGCCCCAGTAGCCTATCAATATCTACACCATCCTTTCTTTCTTCCCTGTTGTTTCAAATAACTCCTTTTCAAGACAAATCCCTCCACTTGTGCTCGTGATCCCTGCTATCTCCTCCAACGTCTTGCTCCATTAGTCATTTCTTTTCTTTCCTGTAACTTCAACCCCTCCTCTCTCTCTTCTTCGAGCCCATAAACGTACTCAAATTGTGTGTCCTAAAATAAGCCTTTCCCTGGATCCAGGTTCCTAACTAGCTCCTGTGATTGAGTGACTGGCCACTTGGAGGAAGGCCAGAAGTCAGATCCACAGGTCTCGCTGGTCCTGTCTTTCTCCTGTTTACCAACACTCTGCACTCTGGTACAAACGGAAGCCATCAATGGAAAGGCTCAGGGGCCAAGAACCACAGCGACAGCTGTCTGCCCATGACCAAACAAAAACGCCTCTGGGATTAACCAATAGGGAGGTCTTGTTCCATTCCATAGGAACCTTATTATTATTCCTGTGGCCAGATTCTAATAAACTGAAAAATACTTAAACTACACACACTAAAAAAAATTTATTATTCAAAGTTTGTTAGAAACCAAGAGTATCAACATAAAAAAAGAAAATATTTTTAGTTTCACATGTCTATCTCTGAAATATCAAAAGTACCTTTCTATGAAGATTTTTCTTTCTCATAAAGGAGTTCTCTGTGAGCTGGAGAGAATCGTAGAGGTAAGCCAGCATGCCTCGGTCTAGATCCCCGTTTACAGACAGTACACAAGGAACCACATTTTTACGTCCATCTCGGCCCTTCACGGAAAAGCAGAACAAAAATAAAATATTTAGTAGAGTTCTTTCTTAAAATTCTGTATTTTAGACTTACATAATCAGAATACATAATTAAAAATTCATTTTACAAAGAACCCAGTCCGTGCCAGGCCTGTGCTAGGCATTGAGCCCACAAAAATGATGAAGACGGGCTGGCCCGGTGGCGCACTGGAGAGTGCTGCACTTGGGAGCGCGGCGGCGCTCCCGTCGAGGGTTCGGATCCCATGTAGAGACCGGTCCGCTCACTGGTTGAGTGCGGTGCGGGCGCGACACCGAGTGTTGCGATCCCATTGCCGGTCGCGGTGCAGGCGCAACACCGAGGGTTGCGATCCCGTTACCGGTCACGAAAAAAGACAAAAAGGAAAAAAAAAAATGATGAAGACTTTCTCTACTCTTAGGGAGGTTCAGGGTTTAAACAAGTGGGTCTCAACTGGCTACACATTAGTAACAATCACCTGAGTGAGAAAACATAATGGTGCTTGGGCTCCACTCCCACAGATTCTGGATTAACTCAACTGCAGGGGGACCTTGATGTATTTTTTTCAATGCTTCCTAGGTAAGAATTGGTATTTGGAAAGGTAATGCTTAAGTAAAAATTGTTTGAAGATTATTAATAAAGTTCAGAAGAGCCCTGGGGGGGGGGAATAGATGGGGGTGTTTAAGGAAAGGTGTTTAGGTCACAGAACAGTAAAAATTCTGTAATACAAAACTTTTCATTAGTGAAAATTACCCCAATAAAGAAGAAAATGAGACTAATAGCCACAAAACAAAAATCATCTTTAAATCCCTAGTCACAGGTTGAGTTGATCTTTAAGTATGACAATTAACCAAGTTTCATTTGGGAGCTGAATACCCCCAAAAAAAGTGTAATGGTGGTGGAGTTATGGGAAAATGTTCACAAATAAGCCTCTTAATTTTTCATTAGTTATCTTATTCAGATCTAAAAATTAATCTACTTTCTATTCATAATATATGAACTACTAAGTTTTCATTGTTATATTTTCAAGTTTCAGATACTTTTTCTCATGTAAGACTATTTAAGCCACCAAATAGCACACAAAAATTCTACCTGTGCCAGCCAGAAAATCTAAACATTCAAATGTGGAACCACTCAAGAGTGGTTTAGTACAATTCAACCCATCCACATGCATTCTAAAACTTCTAAAGTTCTAGAAGGTACGGTCCCTTCTCTAAAGGGATTATATCATCTGCTTGCATTTTTAAAAATTTTCTTTTACTCTATGAAGTAAGTGAAGAACCTTGCTTTTTCCTTCTTGCCAGGCTGAGCTTTGGGTCAGCTGACTGCTGCTGCTTCCAGCCTCGGAGGTCCAGGGCCAAACTGTTGGACAGTGTGACTGGTAGGGAATGGGAAGGGACTGTAGGGGAGGGAATGACATCATCAGGATCAAGTACTCAAACTAGCCTTTCCTCCTTCTTCTTCGCCTGGGCCAAATATTCAACTATACCACCTGGTGGGGGTTGGGAGACTTGTGTTTCTGGGGCTGATCTTTGCATAAGCGTGGCAGGGAGTTTAATTACATACAGGAAGTGAAAAATAAGTAAATACACTGAAGATACTCAGAGCCAGGTTTCTCATTGTCAAAGAAGAGAATTATAAATTTGGAAAGAGGGAAAGCTAGAATAAACCCTGTGGCTTTAGACTGGAATTTGAAGAATTGGTCTAAACTCCTAGATTTTAGTAGACAGATATAGAGGTAGATGAGTGTGCTATTTATGTATGTAATCATCCACAAATATTTCCTAGTTGTATCCACTGAAAGGACCCAGAAGCAATGATACCCAGTTGTAAGGAGTATACCTCAAGGCAAGATATCAGTTTTTAAATACATTCTCCTCTTATAAGAACCAAGATTCCTTGGAAAAATGGCTGACTTCATAGCTAGGGCAAGAAAATACAAAATGATCCTGGAAAAATTGGTTGCTACATAAAGAAAGGAAGTGCTTGTAAAGAGAATGATGGAGATAGGTCAAAAGGACACTGGCCAAGTCTAGGACAACTTGAGCATCAAAATAAATAATGATAGTAACAGATCGTAACCCTCTGAGAATAACAGGAATCTGTGAGTCCATACTAATATAAAAAAAAAAAAATGAGGGAGAAGGGAAAGCTCTACCCTACAGTATACTGTTGAGCAATAAATCTAGGAATAATAAAACAAGTAAAAAAAATAATCACCATTTGGCAAACCTCATAGTAATAATTAATTTGGGCAAGAATCATCAAGGGATGCTGCAACTGGTAAATCAAAATTTGGTGATAATAAGGTTATTTAGATTGTCTTTAATTATCTGCCCACAAAAAGACTTATTAATTACTCATTAATTAATAAGGACAAAGTAAATATTAGCTTTACATTGGAGAAACCTGGTAATAAAAGTTACCCAAGTTATAAAAGTTAACATCACTGGTCACACATTTATACCATATGCCTTCTCATATGATGCACTGAGAAGAGGGCAGCACCACTTCTGTGGTATTCTTGGCAAAAATACATAAATCATGAAAAAACATCAGACAATTCCAAACCAAGGGATATTCTGCAAAGTAACTAGTCTGTACTCTTCAAAAATATCAAGGTCACAAAAGACAAGAAAAGATGAAAGGAATAGATCATTTGAAGGAGACTGAAGAGACATGACAGCCACATGAAATACATTATCCTCAACTGGATCCTGGGGATAACTGGTTAAATTTGAAGGGTTCTGTGGAATGGATGGTAACAGTGGACTACTGTTAATTTCCTCATTTTGATGCTTGTATTGTGGTTACGTAGGTGAGATGAGTGTCTTTGCACCTGAAAAATACATGATGAAGGTATAAGGGGTCATTGGACACTACATCTGCAACTTGCTCGAATAGTTCAGAAATGATCAAAGAGAATCAGGTAAAGAATCCCTAGGAGCTCAAGGTAAACATACATGTAATTTAGAGACATGTCCAGGATACGTGTGTAAAAGTTCTTGGTCTCCTAGATTCCACAAGGTTTCTATCGGCTCCTTTCCCCAGGGAAAATTGTAGAAAAGTTTGTTTCCTTTTCGGCCCTCTTCATCTTCACAATCGCTACTGCTGAAGTTAGATGGACTCACAGCAAACTGAAAAAAAAAGTTAAGTTTGTCTTGTTAACTTACTAAAATAAGTGTTAATTTATTACCTCTAATAAATTACCTCTAATAAATTTATTACCTCCCATAACTCAAAGAATTAAAGTTGCCTGAGACTTATCATTCAACAACTGATTGAAACTGGTCAAGTCCCAAATAAAAATTATGAAGTAAGAATGACTACAGTGAGCCTTCCATATCCATGGGTTCTGCATCCTCAGATTCAACCAAAAGTATCGACTAAATATATAAGGATTACATCTGTATTGAACATGTACAGATCTTTTTTTCCTTTTCATTATTCCCTAAACAATACAGTATAACAACTATTTAAAGCATATGTGGAGGATGTGTCCAGGTTATATGCAAATACTACACCATTTTATATCAGCAACTTGAGCATCCATGGATTTTGGCATTCACAAGGGGTAGGGGTCGGGGTGAAGGGGCATCCTGGAACCAATCCTTCACAGATAGCAAGGGGTGACTGTATACTACTAAAAATACGGTTTTTTAGTTTGAAAGAACTACAGAGAAAAACTATTGATGCTATCTAGCCTTTTTGTGGCCAGTTAATGAGAGGAAGTTAACCATGAATTAAATGGGATAAAGAAAGTATCATGTAGTCACCCTTCTTTTCCTTCTGTGAAATGCTTGATTATTTGATTATTCCATTGGTTTAGGTAAGTGTTTGGGGATTTTTAAGAGCTGGGAAAAGGTAAGGCAATGTGAAGACAAAAATGTCTATTTCATCTTTTTTCTCTTCAGTATATACTAAAACTTGATCATAAATTACAGAACCATTTTGACTAATATCGAGAGTTCGTGGAGGTACGTAGCAAAAGCTGAAGCCGTAAGAGTAGGCAAAGGTCAAACTCTACACCAGCCAGGAATGTTAGGTAAAGGGTTTGAACTTTGCCTTTATGTTGAAGGTAACAAAAGCATCTGAGCTCAACAAATGCCCTTACCAAAGCAACTTTGTTATCTGGAACAATGAAAATCATTACAAAGAGTTTATTATCTGTATTTGTTGATTTATTATAGCTATCTCTTATAAACATAACATAGCTACCTCAAATAAAATTTCATTTATAACACGGAAGCATTACCTTTGATACATTAAGGCAATTTTATATATTAACTATAAATAAAAGGTAATTATGGTAGTACCTTTCTCCACCACAGGAGTCGATGACGTAACCAGAAATCAAGCCACTGGCTTGAAGTTCTTGCAGAAGCAAACCATACCAGTGATGCTTCAGTCCTCTCACCAATTCTTTAGATATCAAAAATATCAGAAAATCAGCTTACTTGAAAATTATATAATCTATCTCAAAGTGGAAATAACTGGTTCTTGACTATTTAAATACAGGGCCAAGTTATTTACCACATTTTGTACCTTTTAACACCATTGGGTATCTGCTTAGCGTCAGAAACAGGATGAAAACATACTCCAATCTGAGCAAGGCCATAAGGTAGCCTCTTGTTTACCAAATCCAGGCAATTAACATAGTGCTCCAAGGCACCTGTCAAAAGATAAATCAATGATTGCATCCATCTATTCCATTAACCCCAATCATTTTTGTCAATGTATAGACAAATTAATGGTATAATAATGTTAATGCAGCAGAACAAGTAACATGGTACTTTAAAGACAGATCTTAACTGATCACCACTTAATTTTAAGTAGTTTTCCCCAACTTTTTAGTTTGAAGATTTTCAAACCTACAAGGTGATTGAAAGAATAGTGCAATAAACAACTATAGCCCCTTCCCCTAGATTCATCACTTATCAATATTTTGCCACATTTTTTTTTTGTTCACTCCCAAACTCTTTGGCATGCATCTCCTAAAAATAAAAATATCCTCTGTATACATTATACCATAAAAAGCGAACCATAATACCATAATAACATTTAATATATGGTTGTTTTTATTTGTCCTAATTGTCACCAAAATATCATTTTTTGCTGTTCTCTTTCTCTCCAAGTAGGTTCATGCACTGCATTTTGATTAGTTCTCTATAATCTTTCAACATAGAACATTTCCCCTGACCCCTTCCCCCTTAACTTTGCTTTTAATGACACTGACTTTTGAGTTCAGGCAAGTCATAGATTATCTCACATTTGGGATTTGTATGATTTTTTTTTTATCATTTAATTTGAGTTCATCATTTTTAGCAGGAGTACATAGTTGATGTGTATGTCTTATTGCTTCATAACAAGAGGAACATAATACTAAATTATCCCACTCTTAATAAAACCAAATTTGATTACTTGGTTAAGGCAGTAAATATCTGCTCCTCAACAATATCCTGCTCCCCAACAATCTTCACGTAGTATTTTAAAATCCATTGGTGATTCTTACTTGAATCAATTATACTGGGGATTGCAAAATCATAAAATGGTGATTTTTCTAATCTATCTTTCCTTCAACATTTATTGCTTCTATACAAACATAAGCGATCTCTACCCCTTCCCTCAACCCCTGGCCTCAATTTTTTGTGATTAACACTGGACTTTTAGATTTTTTATTTTAGTCAAGGGGTTATGATCCATTACCATCAGTATTTATCTTAATGCTCAATTTTCCCCAAATTTAGCCAGTTTTAACCCTCTTCTAGCCTGCGTCTGTGACATGACCCACTAGTCTTCGAAATGACCCACTAGTCTTCAAGCAATTCTTTGCTTTCTAGCACCATAAAGTATTGCAAACTCACCTTGTACTTTTCCCCACCCCAGACCTGGAATCAGCCATTTATCCACATAGTGGTTCATTTTAGAAACCAAGATCTGGGCACTAGGTGAGTTCACTGCTACTGAGTGTCATTGCTTCTAAGCCCTTTCATCGAAGTTAGGAAATATGTATTTTTAAAAATCATGAGTTTATGTTGATATTACCAATTCAAATTTAGCATTACAGTTTATCCTTGCTTTCTCATCTTTTTTCTTTTACAGCAAAAAACCTTGGTTCCTAATAACATTAAAATATTTGCTTTATCCTATAATACACATGAAACAGCTTCAGAATTATGATTCCAACATTTCTACTTAAATCTAAGAAATGTTCAAAATGTCTTTTAGGGGCCGGCCTGGTGGCGCACTGCTATAGTGCGCCGACTGGGAAGTGCGGTGGCGCTCCCGCCGAGGGTTCGGATCCCACGTACAGACCGGCCGCTCACTGGCTGAGCGAGGGGCGGGAGCAACACCGAGGGTTGCGATCCCGTGGCCGGTCCCGGTCCGGTACGGGCGCAACACTGAGGGCTGCGATCCGTTGCCGGTCACGAAAAAAGACAAAAAGGAAAATGTCTTTTAGTTCTTTATGCACTAGACTACATCCCACTAAATGACAATAATGTTCAAAAGTTACGTGATTTTGAGTAGACTAGCTTGTCAATGAGAATAGTTGGTCAAAAAAAAATTTTTTTTATTTGTTTAAAGACATAGGAAAGCTACTAAGGCAGCAAGAAACTTGAGGGTCCAAGATTTGAACAGCAGGGAAGAGAAGAGACGTGAATTCAACATTTAGTTCTAACTTTCCAAATCTCAAGTAGCAGAGCTTCCTGCTATATTATGGGCCTGGGATGTACAAAAATTATAGTTCCTGGCCCACCAAAGAAGAGAGGCCCTAGTAACCACACTAGGCTTTCATTTGAGACACTTAAAGGGCTACACTGTAGGAGAACAGAGAGGAAATGAAAACACTGAATTGCAGCCTCTAATTACCTTACTCCCTGATTGTATTAAGATATGCCCCCCACTCTAGCTGCCTGTAAATCCTCCCAGGAAGAAAAAACCACCACCAAAAGCCTCAATTTATCTCTACAATTTTTTATTCACAAATACCTAGACTTATCAAGAGAAAATCCAAATGACCAAAAGGCCAGAGAGAAAGATACTAGAAATAGATATGTTTGAGTTATTAAACATGGACTTGAAAATATGATTAATGAGTTCAAGAAAGTTGGTGAAAAGATGAGAAAAAGGTCTAACGTATGTGTAATTAGTCACAGAAGAGAACAGGGTAGTAACAATATTTGGAGACACAATGGCTGAGAATTTTTAAAAAGCTATTCATAGAGGCTACCACAACAGGTCAGACATGGAATAAAGAGAGTAAGGGCATTAGGAATAGAAAGAGGAGGCAAACTGGGTAACTCTAAGCTAAAAACAGTAGACAATCAAAGGATTTGGCAATTAAGTGGAAATGTCTGGCACATCAATAGATGCTTGAATAAATGGATGATACCTACGAGAGCTAAGTCACATTTTCTTTTTTTTTTTTTTTTCATTTTTGTCTTTTTTACTGACCGGTAACAGGATCGCAACCCTCGGTGTTGTGCCCGCACCGCGCTCAGCCAGTGAGCGGGAACCGGTCTCCACATGGGATCCGAACCCTTGGAGGGAGCGCCGCCACGCTCCCAAGCGGCGCACTCTCCAGTGCGCCACTGGGCCGGTCCTAAGTCACATTTTCTAAGTCTCTATGTCTGTGCAACTGGAAGGATGGTGATTTCATTTATCAGAGATAGAGAAGAAAAGATTGATTAGGTTTGGGACATGGTAAATGAACAGTGATTTTACTCCCCCAAAGTAAAGCCATCGTAAAATAATTAAAGTACTACAAATCAAAATGGTCACACTTATCACCAGCTTGTTTTAGTTTGCTTTATTAAGGAAATCTTTAGAAGGCTTCAATATGGGTACTAATTTTCGGAACCACGGACATTTAGGATATTTTAAGTTACTTTATAGTACCAAAATGGCAAAAACAATTTGCAAGACGAGATGCTGTTGGCAGCAAGTCTATCCTGTAAAGAACCTGAATTTTTTTTTCCTCAGAATCTATGCAATGGTGTTGTAACTTACTTTAAAGGCAAACGATGCCCTATAAATTAGTCGAGAATCACTTATAATGCTTGATTATTCTTACTATATGGCAGACTCAAAAATTACCTAAAGGAATATTCAGACAACAGGTTGCAGATGAGCTTTCATAAGAAAAATTGGGGGAGGGCATTTCCTTCTTCCTCTAGAAAAAAGAGCTCTTGATTAGTCAACTATAAGTAAAACTGAAGAGTAACCGGGGAAGCATTTGTAAACATTTCGGTAGCAATGAACAAATGGCTCAAACGCATGATGAAACTGAAGTCCTAATTTTAGGGCTGCTTAACTGAAATCTAAAATTCTATGGGTTGCCCCGTGAAAATGAGAACATTAGCAGGTCCTTCGGATAGGACAGGTTCTTTAAAGAACAATAATGATTTCACGGACCAGTCTTCTTCAGGGCAGAGCACTATTAACATACCCGACTTCTTGAGAAAGATAAGAAGCAGATAAGTTCCTCTGCTTGGGAATCAAGGGCCAGTTACAATCACCCAAATCGAGCCTTTCCACCCCGACACCTGTTCTGAAGCATGAAATCGAGAAGCATACCGTAAAGAAGGTTCTCCCGTAGTTTCCCAGAAGTTTTTAATAAGTTCTCAAGAAACGTTACTAGCTGTTCCTTACTCAGATCTTTGTCTTGCAAGGTTTCGCGTAGACTTTCTGCAGAAACTAACCTGAAGGCACTGTCCACGGGCAGCGAAGGGCCTGGTTGATGGTGGAGGGAGTGCACCGGGAAGACCTGCTCCCTGCACACCACCACCGAGGACCACCATTCCGCAGCCAGGTTCTTCCGCAACTCTATGCCCAAGGGTCCAAAGCCGGGGTGGCACCCGCTCAGAAGAGAATCTCGGCTAAGCTGCCCCTTGGTTCCACTGAGGAAATGCCTTCGGTGGCAGATCTCTAACAGCTCCTCGCTTCCCTCTCCAGGCTCGGGGGCTTCTGCCTGCTCGCTGCCCCCGGGGAGCCCCGCGTGCGACCTCAGGTGCTCTCCAAGGGAGCTACTGCCATCCGTCAACCGCTCCGGCTGCGCCCCATCTACTCGACCCCCAAACCCAGACAACAGGCACCTGCGGGCTTTATGGCAGGCCCTGACCACTGCACTAGAGCGCATCTCCCCCATCAGTCGGTTGAGCCCCATAAACCGCCACAACCCTAGCAGGGCCGGGGAGCCGTTGGCGCAGGCGCGACGGAAGTGAGCGTGCACGCTGACGGCGGGCCCCGCCCCGGAATGCGTCACTGCGTCCCGGCGGCGGCCGAAGCGGGCTCGTGCTGCCGGCCAGCCAAGAAGAACCCATCTCTTAATGGCCCTTCTTTCCTAACCCGCTGTTCTTCGCGTTAGGCACCTCCAGCCTCGCCTTCCTTCTCCCGTTGCTGAGGTTTTTGCCCTTCCACGTCAGCACCGGTGGTTATTTCTCCCTTTTCACTACCCTACTGTAGCCACTCGTGTGTCAGCTTTACGTTCCCCGATTTGGCAACTCCGGAAACTATCAAAATATTTGTGTTCACCAAGTCACCATTTAAATACTCCTAATCAAGTTTCTACCAAGATAAATTTCTTAAAAATGGGATCCAATTTTTTAGTTTTTTACGGTGGTTTGGAGACCCAAGCCTTCCTAACAACTCTGGGCCAATGCAGCCGCCAGCGGGCCCACTCTTGAGCAGCTGTCCTGAAGCGCAGCCTCTCCTAGGGGTACCGCGGCGGTGTGTGCGGGGGCAGGGGCACAGTGGCTTTGTGTTGTAGCTCCCAAACGGCAGTCCGCTCGGCCAGCACCACCTGGGGACACCTTATAAACTGCTGAGGAAAGGGCCCGGAAACGTTTTAGACAAGCCCTTACGGTGACAGGGAAACCTCTAAAATATAAATTTATTTCTCCAAAATGTGGTTAACCTCTAAAATAATTTTTTAAATTGTACAGGAACCTTCTACAGGCTCAACCAAGAATGCAGTGAGACCTGACATTTTAATAAAAACAGACCCACAATTACCTGGCATGCTTGTGCTTTTACAAGCTCCTTTTGTTTTAACAGAAAAAGACCTCAAGAAAATTGCCCAGTGGAAAAGTGGTATAGTTAGACTGAGAAAAATGGTCGATTCCAAGGCCCACGACTCCTAATAAGCTTCTTTTAAAATGGTTATGGAAACCTTGAAAGACTAATCCAGGAGAAAAGAACAAGCTACACTTCACCGGACAGTCAAAAAAGGACAGTTAATGAAAGGGGTAATAGCTTAGTGAATGAGTTAACATAATACAAAGGACTAAGTTCTTACCATGGGCAAATTGTAGGACAGGTTCAGGAAATAATTCCTTTACCAGTTTGTTTAATGATTAAAAAGACAAGCCAGAAAGGGAGAGTGCTACTGGAAAGCAATTAACTTCCAAGCTGGGTACTATTACCAGGTGTGTTTTCCATGCACAGGAACTCACACCAGGGAAGAGGCCTATACGCAAATAAATGAGAGAGAGAAAGGGGAGAAAAATCACATTTATTAGATGAGACGACCACAGGCTGGACACAACATACATGCTAAAAAGTGGACTTTTAAAATTTCGAAGGTAAATAGGTAAATGTTTTCCACAGCCCCACAATCATTTCAGTAAGTGCTTACAAAGTAAAAGGTCCACATTAAAGACATTAAACAGTAAAATATGTAAGTGCTCCAACCTACCCAAGAGCTTCTAATGTTAAAAATTATGAATTTGACTAACCATGCCATTGAAAACCAGATTACTGAAAGCTGAATGTTTTCGACGTATTAGTCCTACAAAGTACCACTCCCCAGCCCAGCCCCCCACCCCAACTAATGTTTTACATTTTAGACATAAGGCATTAATTACAGCCTGTTTAATCATAATTTAAATGAAGTCTCAAGACCTCTCTTCTGGCAGAAGCACACGTATCAGACTGAAGACATTCAGACCCACTTCTAGCCATTACTGAAATATTAGAAGTTTGGTTGTCACCAACGGTTAAACCTAAGCTATCCCCTGGACCTTTCTAGCAATAAACCCATTGAGCCTAACATGAAGACTTGGACTGTATTCACTGTGCTTTTGGTTATGTTGCCTCCTGGATTAACCACTAATTCTGATGAACTTTTTCCCTTGTGTCATTTTAAGTACGGATAGACCTTACAGTTTGAAGACCTCTAAAATTCCCTGAATTTTTGGAAAGACATTTGTGACTCCCAGTGTGACTAGTTAAAAAGCCCCAGGAAGCCTGTGAAGACTAGAATCTACAAGTACCTACACTAAGGACATTGTGCAAACTCAGACTCAAACTTAAGCTCTTGGCCAACCACTTTAAAGGGCTAAATCAAGTCTATCAGCTTTGTTCAGCATTTCAGCTAATTCATAATATAGCCAAGAGCAAATATAATCTGTTGAAAGAGATATTTGGAGCTTTTCAAATCATAAATTTTGCAAAAAGAAGTCATCCATGTTGTTCTCACTATAGTTATTTACCTATTTCACTATTTCCTATCTTACCATTCTAATGAATAAGAACAGGCTAATAAATGACTCTCATGATGTTGGGAGCTACTGACAAGGCTTTTATGCAATTAGCTTGAATTAGAAGTTTACCTACATCAATCCCATTTTAACTCTCACAATATGAATAATCATTGTAAGAAGGGCCTTCTGATTCCCCCCTTGCCCTCAACCTCCCAAGTTAAAGAATAAAAAGGAGCAGTCACTTCAGTTTTTATAACCACCCCCCAAACCAACCCAGACCTTCTCAGCCAACTTTTACATCACATTATATATGTAAAATAAAGTACAATTTCCACTTAATTCAGTCTTCAAATATTTTTTATTGGAAGGCCATGCATTGCCTTCATTTATTGTATTTCAAATCACTGTACATTTACTTTTGTGAAAACACTGCCTGCATTTTCTAGTACAAAAAAAAACCTAAAAATTGTTTCAGGAATGTAGAGAAATATCCAACTTAAATAGCGAAAAAGTGCACCATAATTACTGCTGCACTGCAGTCATTTCTGCATTTTCCATGTTTCTTAAATAACTATCTTGTCTGATAACACACAATATAAAGAGCAATTATGAAAAACAGACATTTACATATACTTCTAAAGTCTTATTGAGAATATCCTGTTGGCATTGGATAACCAATCATAGGTGCAGCTGCGGTAGCAGGATATGCATATGCCTGCTGGTTCATACCATTGTGCATATTTGGAACATTACTTCCATATTGCTGAGTGCTATCATAACCATTCTGGTAAGTCCCTGTTGGATTACCAGTCCTGAAACTGGTCTGTATACCAGCAGACACAAAATTACTTCCAAAGCTCCCATTGGTGTAATTTGCAGCACTGTAAACACCATTCTGAGTTTTTGCCCCAAAATCTCTCTTAAGCAGACTAGAGTAACCTCGGTCATAATTTTCCCTGTCCCTAAAGGTATTAAATCCACCCCTTTTGCCCGCAGAATATCTGTCCCGACGGTCATCCTTCATGCCTCCTCTACCTCTGGAACGACCTGTCAAAAAAAAAAAAACTGTAAGTTGACCAATTATGTCTATGGCACAAATCGTTGCTAAACACACAATGAGGCAGCTCTCTTCAATGGTAGCATGACGTGCTTTTACAATTTCTCAGTTTTAAGTTTCATAGAGAAGATTTTACTCACCCTCTAATCCCATTTAAGTGGATTTGTAGACAATGATTGGACCCCAAACTACCAACATTTCTTACAGGTTAGTCTTACCTGAACCTCTGTCTTCGACCAACTGAAGCAACTTGGGATTAATTGCTTGATTAGCTTCACGAAGCACAGAGATAAGGTCGCTCACTTGCTTAATGTTATTAGGTGTAAAGAAAGTGTATGCTGTGCCTGTTTTGGTACTGCGAGCAGTTCTTCCAATTCGATGAATATAATCCTCTGAGGAGTTAGGGTAGTCATAATTGATGACAAATTTCACATCTTCCACATCTGTAAGGTGTTGCAGTGTGGCAAAATAGCAACGTATGGAGTTTTGCACACCACAACAGCCAGACCAAAAATAAAAAGTTAGACAATTGTATTCCCAAGAAGGTACGGGCTGCAAAAAATAGTTAAAATGGTTATCCATTCCCTGTAGGAATACCATTGAGGTAGAAAGAGAGGGAAAAAAAAAAAAAAAAAAAAAAAAATCATCTGTATAGGTCTTCACCCACCCAAGTGATAGAACCTATCAAAAGGAATGTGTATTTTCTAGCACATTCCCAAATCAGCAAGTCCCCTTACAAATCATCAAGTGACATCTGAATGCTTCTGCGCAGTAGGGCCACTTAAAAGTTTCACAGCAACTTCTTCATGTGCTCATTTTGAGGACCTTTAAACAAAAATGTACAAGGTCCTTTGCATTACACATTCATCAGTTCAAAATTCTGGCCACACTGCTTGTCTTGCCAAGACCTTACAATTGCAGCTGCAAGAAAAACATACCTGTCCCCCAAAAGTTGTTTTTATGTGCACTGTCTCGTCTAGGCAAGCACTTCCAAGAAGCCAGGATTCACTTGAGAATGTGTCTCTCTCTGGCAGGTCTCGACATGACGACTACTGTGTAGGTGAGGGAGGAACTTTCAAAGCACTTTTTCCCCACTGACTAAGCGTGAGAAGTTGCTCCTGCTCTAAGATCTCATGTGCCAGTACTCACCAATTTGTAAAAGGCTTTAGTACCTTTTAAAGCTGCTCTCTCCATTTCAATCGTGAACAGTAATTTCATTGAACATTGAAGTTTGGAAATATTTCTTCGACATTTCAGCAAACTCACTGAAACTCAAAGACCCACAGATCACAGTAAACAGTCTGAAACAATGCTGTACCATGGCAGTCATGCAAAGCATGGGACGGAAGAAATACCACGGCAGTGAACTGTGAGGTTAACTTCCACTTTTCCCACCAGAGAGAACAGTTTACGGGGCAGAGGTGGTATGTTCTGCCTTTTGAAGATTACTGGCACACTTTCAACTTTTCACCTCTCTAATCGACTGGAAGCAGCCAGCCGATCACTAGTCCTCCATCCCCCTCGAGTCCTCCGATTGTCATGCCTAGGCCTTGCCACAAAGACTGCACCTTTAATATGAAAAAAACTTAGAAAAACGCAGAGGTTAAAGAAAGCAGTAAACTTTCTTTAAAAAAATTATAAGGAGATCTTCTGGGAAACGAAGCCACGAATGCGAGTTTGTACTAACCTAGCCCTCTGGAGGCCACATCTGTAGCAATCAGAATAGGGGCTTTTCCATGTTTGAATTCTGCAAAGACAAACGTATGATCACTAACTGAGCAGAATTCTGGGTTAATGAAAAAAAAAAAAAATCATCTGAAACACTTACCATTTAGAACCCAGTCACGTTCCTGTTGACTCTTGTCACCATGGATACCCATGGCAGGCCACCTAATTTGAAGAAAGATACATGGTAGACTCATTTAAAATGTGACAGACTCTACTGCTGTTTTCAGTCTAGTGACATTTTTGGTCACGGATCTCTTTAACTTCACCTGAAATAATCCATATAGTTTTACCTACACTATCAGATTATTCCCATTCATGAAACTCAAATCCATTGCTCCTAAGTTTGCCCTTTCCTAAACTCAGCTCCAATGTATCTGTTTCAGTGGAGGAAGCCCACATACCCATCTCTCCTCATTTTTCTGGTAAGCTCATCACACCTTCTTTTGGTTTCAACAAAAACAATGGTTTTATTCTCCTTCTCACTCATGATCTCTTCCATTAGACGAATCAGTCTGAGAAAAAAAAAAGTTGTGAATTTAAAAAATAGTTCTACTACAATTATGGCCACACATCTATAATCAGTGAAACATTAAGTTTAATTTACATGGCTACTAGTTAAAGAGTTAACACCTACTAAACCCCGTATCAAGCAACTCTACCCTTGGTCCGTGAGAGAACATGAGCCCCTATTCCTGTAAACATGCTAACCCAAAAGATGCAAGAGACTTTCACAGAACTGGTAGGCTAATCCTAAATGAATATATTCAGATTGCACCAAATGAAAGTCACTTTTAAGATGACCAATAAAACAATCATTCCTCAATTTGCATGCCAAAATTGTTCTTAAGAGTGTAGTAAAACTTACTTTTCATCCTTTTCAACATCATGACACACATCCACAATCTGAAGAATGTTATGGTTTGCACTCAGTTCTAATGCACCAATGTTTATATGAATATAGTCTTTCAGGAAATCTTCAGCAAGCTGTCTTACTTCTTTTGGCCAAGTTGCACTCCACATTAAGGTTTGCCTGTCAGGCTAAAGGATTTGGGGAGGAGGAGAAAAAATTAGCACCATGTCATAAAAGTGAATTTAGAGTTTGAAAACATAACATGTTTAAGGGCACTTACTCTTATCTGATCCACAATTTTCCTTATTTGGGGTTCGAAGCCCATATCAAGCATTCTATCTGCTTCATCAAGGACAAGGTAGGTTGTTCTTCTCAGATTGGTTTTCCCACACTCTAAAAAGTCAATCAGTCTTCCAGGTGTTGCAATACAGATTTCCACACCTTCAATTAAACACATAAACGTAACTGAAACACCTAGAACTTTTAGCAACATCAGTGACAACAAAAGCTTTATTATATACCTCTCTCCAAATCACGTATTTGTGGTCCCTTGGGAGCACCACCATAGATGCAAGTAGACTTCAAGCGACATGCTCTACAGTATTCAGCAGCTACTTGCTGCACCTGTTGGGCCAGTTCCCGAGTTGGTGCCAGCACCAAGCACTAAGGAAAGAGGAACAGCTTTTAGCACAGGCCTAAATACTAGTTTTAAATTACTAATTTACTAGTTATGCTAACAGATCCTTTCTTCAATTGTGCTAACACCCAAAACAACTTCAGCTAAATAGGATGAGATTACTAATTTGTCAATATAACACCACCACAAATTATTACATTTTTTGTTATCTATTCCACAAATCTCCACATTATACTTCTAGTCAAAAACTAATGAAAAATATGTATGTACTTACAATAGGCCCATCACCTCTCTCTAGGAATGGCTGATGATTGATGTGGACAATGGCAGGCAGCAAATACTATTGGGAAGGGGGAGCAAACAGAAGAAGTTACATTAAAATACTCTAGGGCTGGCCCGTGGCTCATTCGGTACAGTGTGGTGCTGGTAACACCAAGGCCACGGGTTCAGATCCCTATATAGGGATGGCTGGTTCGCTCACTGGCTGAGTGTGGTGCTGACAACACCAAGTCAAGGGGTCAAGGGTTAAGATCCCCTTACCGGTCATCTTTAAAAAACAAACAAAAACTCTAGTTTCTTACTATTCCCATTACATATATCACAGATTAACCCAAAAGCTTCCCCACTTACAGATAATGTTTTCCCAGATCCAGTCTGTGCTACTCCAACCATATCCAACCCACTTAGAGCAACTGGCCATCCCTGAGCTTGAATAGCAGTGGGTTCAGTAAAGTTCTGTCTTGCAATCACATCCATGACATTTGCTGTAATGAGTGAAAACAATTTAGTAAGAATTAGTGATCCCCAAAGAAAAGGAATAACATAAAAAAAAGGGCTGGCCGGTTAGCTCAGATGGTTAAGAGTGCAGCTTTATAACACCTACGTCATGAATTTGGATCCCCATACCCGCCTGCTGCCCCCAAGCCCCCAAAAGAACATGAAGAAAGTGGGGAGTGAAGCAAAACTCAAAGTCAGCACCTACCTGGAAAGTTTGCTTCATAAAAATTCAGAACTGGCTTTGGACAGTTGTGACCCTTAACTGTAACTTCTTTGCTTCTTCTGTACGTCTCCACCTCTTGCTGCAAATCAAATTATAATGATCTCATAGCAACCTCCCTTAACTAAACATACAACTGGTATATCCCTACGTTTATAGTTTATTAACTATTTTAAAGCATCCTTCATTTTTTCAGACCCACATATGAAAACTCTATATAGCTCAAGAACCAGCTATTCCATTATACCCAACCGTTTTAAGTAGAATTCAAAGCCACCTGTTTCCAAAAGTGAGTGACACCCTCCTTCCCCAAGTGAGAAAAAGTAAGTCTCCCCAAACAGAATCATTTGAAATCACTTGTCAGATTTTGACTAACTAAAAGCTATCACTAACTTAAAGCTGATGAAACCACAATTACTCACTGCTGTGCGTCTAGTCAAATCAGGGTGCTCTTGATAAAAATTCTTCTCAAATTTGGGCAGCTCATCAAGATTCCACTTTTTCTTAACTAACTTCTCCCCGGGGTTTCCAAACTTCTTCCCAGATAAGGGCCCTGTCCTACTTCCTCCAAATCGAGGTGCACCAAACCTGAAATTAGAAAGAAAGTTATTTACATTTTCAAAATGTTTTATGTGAGTTTCTACACTAACTTATCTACCACCCCTTGGCACACTAAATATCACTGAAAGGCTTCTAGAGGTACCACAAGTAGCGTCATGTGTCTCACTTCGCTTAGGACCAAGTACACACTATTAAGGCCAAGCAAACACAGCCCGGAATTTATCAGGTCGGAAACACGCTGCCCAAATGCCAGAAGTTCAGATTACGGCAGACAACAGCTCGTGGCTACTACCATAGTCTTTGCCACGAGTTTAGGAATTAGTCTGCAAGAGAAACGATATAAGAAGGGAGGAGCTTAACAGAGATGTTATTTATATGGCTGTTTTTAAGCAAAGAAGTTTTGGCATTAAGAATAGTTAACGGGACAGCACAGGCAATAAGAACAGAACCAGGGTGTTCTCGGGGACACTTACGCAAGCTAATTTAGTTGGGGGCATCCCGCGGAAGAGCTTTCGATCACCGTAGCGAAATTATATAACGCAAAAAAAAGAAAAGGAGGAGCCGGCGACTACCGGGGGAGGAGTTCCGACTCGGGCGGAGTCGGCCGGGCGGCGTTCCCGCTGGGGCGGCGCTTCCCCCTTTGTCTCGCATTTCTCTCTGCGCCACATTTTCTCGACGCTGCCATTTTGAGCTCCTCCGCCGGGCGGGGTAACAAAGGCGCCGCCGCCATGTCCGAGGCCGGCATTTTGTATCCGCGGCTCAGCCGCATGGGCGATTCCCCTGGCGCCAGCCACCCTCCTACCCCCACCACAACCATGGCTTCGGAACGGCCCCCTCGCTCCCACACATTTCCCGGCAACCCCTAAAATGCCTCCCGTAAGATTACATCTGATAGCGACTTCCCCCTGCCTCAAAGCGTCTCACTTTCCTCCCCTGGCAATACGCTCCTCCGAATTCCCCCAACAGCTGCCGATCCCCGAGGCCTCGGCGGCTCCCCGCCCCCCCACCCCCAACAAAAAGTGAGCTTGAAGACAGTTAACAAGCTAATCTCTCCTAACCGCTTTAACGTGAATACCAAAATGGCGCAAACCCTCGATTGCGGAGGCCCAAGGACAGGCTGGAAAAGCCAAGCGCCCACCGCGAGCCGCCCGCCCGCCGCCACGCTCACCCGCCCTCCCTTCCCCCACTCGCCGGGCCCGACAGGCCAGTTCACACACACACCCTCGATCCCGGCCGCGGTCTCGGTCACTCGAATAACCCGACATGGCGTCAATGGTTGCGGTTGGTGGGGGCCGAAGCGGAGAGAATCGGGTGCGACGAGTCGCTGGAAGTGGCTTCAGCGACAGTGAAGCCTTGCGGGGGCGACAGCGGCGGAGGTACGGCGATGACAAGAGCCGGAGCTGCACAACGAGAAACCGGTGGAAATGAATGAGGTGCCGGCCGCGTCCCGGCAGCCGGTTTTATAGTCTGGACCGCCTCCTCCGCCGCAAAGAATGCTGGGAGCTGCTCTACGACCTACTCGCCCCGCCCCATGCGCAGAGGCCGCAACACCCGCCGGCGTTCCGGAATCCGCCATGTTCTCGCCCTTCCCCCACGCCCCTCCCTGAGATTCGCCCGTTTCTCGCCCCTTTCATGTCTTGGCCTTCCCGACATTGTGATGCCTCATCCTGCACTCTCTTGACTTCCCCTTTTTCTTGTCTTTCCACACCTCAAGAAAGCCACCTCGCCCTTTTCCAGGTCCAGCCAGGCGACACAATGGAGAGCATTGGCCACCCACTCTCCCACTTGGAGATGTTTACGTCTTCAAAGAGGGCTCACGCCCTTAACAAGTGAGACGGGAAGGCGGAGCCTGAGCCTGTCACATGACTGCTCCCCGCCGCCCGCCGAGGGGGCCGAACTACTTCTCCAGTAGACGTCGGCGGAGGAACACTCATGAAAGAGTTCGCCGGAAGTACAGTTCTAGTTCGGGAACACGGCCTGCGCTGCTCGTGACCTGCGCTGTCCCACCCACCGACCTGGGAATTCTTTACGGGGTTGTTGTCCGCGGAGAATGGTTTCTAATGTCCTCAAACCGCCGCCTAGGCGCGTGCTGTGAAAGGAAGTGCTCCTCTGATGACCAATCAGCGGCGAGAAGTCGTTTTAACGTCCCCTCCTTTCATCCCTCCTTCTCCAGGCTTTGGTTCGTACTCCCGCCTCCCAGCGGCGTGTCTGCGCGGTGCGGCCCTTCCAGGACACCGTCGCCGCGCACTGGACGCGGGATACGGCGGCGATCTGCCTCCGCGACATGGCCGGCTCAGAGGCTGGTGAGTCTCGGCCTGGCGCCCTGGTGTGTGTGGACTAAGGCTTCGGGCCGGCCTCGACTGGGTCTGGGCTGCCGGCGGGGCTCTTGACTGTCAGACACCTTGTCGCAGTCGTGGGTTCTCTGGATAGGGGATCTCATCTTCACTTTCTCTTTGCTTCGAAGCCGTCGAGCAGCGATAGGGGGTGGGGGAGAGAGAGGGGCCCTGTGGCTGGGTGGGTAGGACACCCGCATCCTGGTTGCAAAAAGAGCAGTCGGAAGGAGCTTCCTCAGACTTGTATTGTCTGGGACATCTAGCCACTGTCAGCGTGTTCTCCGCCTGTGCATTGTGGAGAGCGAGGCCGTACCCACGTTTGTCCTGATCTCTTGAGGAACAGAATTCTTGTAAGATCTGTCAATGCTGCTGCCGCAGAGTAGAGGTAGCCTCTAGAGTTACCGGTTTTGTCTAGCACCGCTTTTGAAAGTGAATTGATTTGGTCGTTTAGGACGCTTTCATCCTTTCTCCAGGACAGCGTACAAACCAGTTGTCATGGTTTGGTCCGCTGGGAGAGAAATGGGCATGGGGAGAGTGGGATAGTGTGCATTGAAGATACACAGACGCACACTCGTTTGTTTCCAGAACATACTCGTATGTGTCCAGGATATACAGGAGATGTATCTGATACTGAATAAAAGTGCTTTCCCTTAAATCGCCAGACATTTCAGGAAACGAGTGTTTTCAAGCTTTCTAAATTATCTTTGATCGAGAAACCCTTAAACTTTGTTAATCGCAGCAATATCTGGGGGAGAGCAGGGGAGGAGACGGTACACAGGAAACTTCAACAATGTTGCTAATATGGTGGTTCTGAGCTTAGGAATGTTTTTATGTACTTCCTATGTTTTCTTTCATATACATCAAATATAATAAAAGAGAAAAACTAACAAATGCGTTAGTGTTGGTGTTGTCATTATTTCAGTTCTTAACAGCCTAAATTATTCTATTTGGGCACCAGAGAAATCCTGACTTGCAGAAGATAATTGGATGAAAACATGACCGGTACTATTGGGAATTTGAAGCAACATTCATTAATTAGTTTCAAATTGTTATTAACAAAGTGTCTTGTTTATGACATAATATTCCCACTTACTTGTAAATATGTTTTAACTAAAAACACCTATGTAAGGCTTGTAAAATAAAAACTACTGGTAAATAACTTGATTTTAGGTTGCAACAGTAAAAATTGGTTTTGCATTATAATTTTTCTACTATACATTGAAATTACAGCACTCTGAAAATCATCCCAAGAAATTAAATATGCGGGTACTTCAAAAAATTCGTGGAAAAATATAATTGAAAGATAATACGACTCTTTCCATGAATTTTTTGAAGTACTTTCATACATCAGGCCTAGGAGGATGTCTGAAATTCTATAACAATCAAATTTATCTTCTATAGAGTTCAATATCTGTTTTTGTAGGGGTTTTTTTTTTTTTTAAATATGTGTATGACTTTTTCTAGTGCCAAATATTTAAAAGACTGATCTTTCCCCCTTCTGTCCCAACAGAGTGGGTAACCATTGCCAATAACCTTCTTTTTAAATGTCAAATACACCTGAGGATACACGAACTTGAAGACTGTGATGCTAATGTTTTCATTGCTCTTTATCAATCCATTTTGGGAGAAAAGGTACCAGGTAAGGGTACTAAAAAGTAGGAGTAATTTATCTTAGGCCAGAAGTTTCTAGTACCTTAAGTTAGATCCTTTGGTATTTATAAAATTTTATGTTTTGTTTTTGTTTATATCTTATTTTTATCTAAATGTTGTATGCATTATCTTAATAAATACCTTATGGGACACACCTATGATACGAGGTACTTCAGAAAGTTCGTGGAAAGGTTCATATTATCTTCAAATTCTATCTTACCATGAACTTTTTGAAGTACTCTCATAATAGCCGTTACATATCAGTTTTACAGTTCTTGATTATCATAGTTTAATTTAATCATGCCTAATGTCTTGTGACAATCACATCCTTTCTATAAATGTACCTTCAAAGGTTCTAAAATTGAGTAGAACTTGGAAATTTGTTGAGTCCTTTTATTTAATCTGTTTTAGACAGGAGTTGATATTTTTACTTTAAAAACCTAATTTACCAAGAAGACAGTTAATTCATATGTCCTGTCATCTTGTAAGTTCTGACTTGCTTGTTTTTTTCAGAGGTGCCACACCATTTTGCTGTATCTCTGGTTAAATATCTCAGAGTCCTTATCCATAGATTCCTCTACTGCTTCCATTTCTTTATATAGTTTATAACCACTAAGTACTGTAAGATCTGTATAGTCTTTCTTCTTTTCCCATTGTTAGCATGAGTCACTTCCTGGAATAATGGGATGGCCTCTGCTGGTATCTTTTTTTTTTTTTTGTCTTTTTTCGTGACCGGCAACGGATCGCAACCCTCAGTGTCGCGCCCGTACCGGACCGGGACCGGCAACGGGATCGCAACCCTCGGTGTTGCCCCCGCACCTCGCTCAGCCAGTGAGCGGCCGGTCCGTATGTGGGATCCGAACCCTCAGCGGGAGCGCTGCCGCGCTTCCCAAGCAGCGCACTGTAGCAGTGTGCCACCGGGCCGGCCCCTCTGCTGGTATCTTTGATGCTAGTCTCAACCCTCCCTAGGGTTCATCTTCCTCAATACCAGAGTAGAAAAGTACATACTTGATATTAAAATATTTCCATACTCTGGTCTGTACTGACCTTTCAGACTTTTATAACAATAATTCCCGATAGGCTGTTTTAACCGGACATATAAGAACCCTCCTGGAACACCTGTTTTTTTCCCCTCGTGAAAAGCAGCCACAGTTATGGTTAAAAGTCTCATCTCATGCCTTGCCTCTCTTATTAGCCTATTAGCATCTCCTAGAATTTTGGAACACTTTATCTTTCTTTATGTGGTGTTTGTAGAGCATATTCTTATATATGTTAGGTGTAATAAACATTCAGTAAGCATTCAATATTGAAAAATAAGATTGACCAATAAATATTCAACATATATTCTACTGCATAGAATTAGGCTCTATTAACTTTACTCTGTAGCGTGTTCTGTTTGGGTGGAGCTTACCCTTTTAGCAGTTGAGCTTGCTCAGAAACCTGGTCAGAGACGGACAAAAACTTGGACCCTCATAGATGCAAAATTACTTGACTTTTTTCCCACAGACCTCATAGTTATTCCAAGGAGTCAAGAGGATGATGCACACAATGTACAAGCAGTGATTGATTCACTGGCCTTGGATTACCTGCAGGTCAGCTTGTCTCATATAACAGGTTGGTACATACTTAACCATCAGATAAGTACGCATCTTAGTAAAATGATTTGTTGGATAGAATCTTAGACGTTGTTCAGTCACTAAATGAGTGAGCTTATGGAATAGAGCAAACTGTAAAGCTGAGCCAAGACAATCAGCTGATGTAAGTAAGGCAACCATACATGAGAGCTCTTCATGAGAGTCAAACATACAGTTTGTGATGGATCTCAGTCTGAAATGTAAGTATCCTAGCTGGTAATTTTAAAGCTTGTTTGTAGTAGGTAGAAATTAGGAACACCTAAATGTCCATTAATAGGAACTGGTTAAATAAATTATGATAGCTCCATACAGTGAACTACTCTGCAGCTGTAAAAGATGATTGAGGATCGTCTTTGTATACAGTGTTCCATAGCAAGGGAACAGTCTCCAATATCTGTTGTGTGAGGAAAATGTAGTGCAGTTAAAATGAGAATGTGCAGAGTATGCTACTGTTTGTAAAAACAAAGGTAGGGAAAATATATATGCAGTTGATCTCAATTGGAAGGTCTGTCTAGAAGAATATACAAGAAACTTGTAATACTGATTGCTTCCAACAAGGGGAATTTCCCCTGCAGGACAAGGGGACAAGAATTTTCACTATACACCTTTTCACACTTTTTGAATTTTGAACCATATTATCTATTTAAAACATTTTTTTAATGTAAACTGTTTTTTGAAGCTTTTTCCAAAATAAAGTGTAATTTGCTGTATTCTAAAACTAAATATACCAGATATATTTATAAATACCAGTATTTGTAGATACAGGTTGGGCATCCCTAATCTGAAATCGAAAATGCTCCAAAATCCAAAACTTTTTGAGTGCCGACATGATGCTCAAAGGAAATGCTCATTGGAGCATTTCAAATTTCAGATTTTCAGATTAGAGATGCTCAACTGGTATATATTTTGCAGATATTCCAAAATCTGAAAAAAATCTAAAATCTGAAACACTTCTGGTCCCAAGCATTTCAGATAAGGGATATTCTAGTAAATTATTTCAAACTAATGAACAGAGGGAATGTTAGGGACTTAAAACTGTACATCAGTCACAGAAAGAAGGTTTGTACTGTTCATTTATTCTTTGAAAGTAGTTAAAGGAGATAAATGTTAATCAGAATAGGTCCTTATTTACATCTCTTAATTTGATATTGACAAAAAAAATTCTTACAAAGTGAAAATACTCTCTTAACTTTTTGAGTGCAGTTCTAGGTGAATAAATGTGGTAGATCAGTTTGGAGATAATTCATTTTGAGGGATAATCCCCGAGTTTCCTATTCTTTTTAAATTTTGAATCGCTTTTTCTCTGAGTAGGGCAATTTCTGGTATTTGGGCTTTTTAAATATACTGCAGCAAGGTTATAAACATACATATGTTTGTAGAACTTTTCAATGCAGAGCTGCACCCAACAAATCACACCTACCCCATGAAAAATTTCATAACTGCTTACCTCCTCCAGTAAACTGCAAAGCAGCTTTTTACACCTTGTGTTCTGTTTAAAGCAGTTTTTCCTACACCAAGAAGCACTGCATTGTGGCTGGCAATCTTTGTTGCTAGGTTGGCAGAGTATGCTCTGCATCCTGGAAACTGAGAAGTCTTGAGTATACCCTTGGGGTTATACCTGTGTATATGAAGCCAGAAAAACACAGGGCTGAAAAGGAAGATTTCTGGTTAGTTGTTTTAAACAGAAAAAAAAACCAAAAACAAAAAACCCGAAACTGTCAGACACTGTCTATCTTTATTATTAGTAGTGTAAGACATCACATTTCTAGTTTAGATTTGTTTTGCATCAGAGCTGAAGTTAGGAATGGCTAGATTCTCCCAAATATCATATTTCTGCTCTGCCTCTCCCACACTGGTTTGAACTCATGAGTGTGCCAGGTATGGTCTCTCAAAGCACCACCAGAGTGTTGCAAGAGTTAAGTTCCATTTATACCTGATGTTGATTGGAGTCCATTTTAGGTTACATTAAACATGTCGCGTTTCCATGCTTTTGCCAACCTATTTCTATTCAACATTTTTATTTAACATTTATTAAAAATCTATTATGGGCCAGGTACCATGCTAAGGACTGTTTAAAGATTAGCTTCTCAGTATAAAGTGGATGTGGTGGAAAATGAGGCCAGTGAGGTTGAGAATGAGGTGAGATTAAAAAGGGTTTTATATGCAGGGCTTAGATTTTAGAAAGGGAACCAGGGATGGAGTTTCAATCAGAAAAATGGTATGATCTACACAAAGTGAATAGAAGTTAACAAATGTGGTGGGAAAACTCAGGAATTTCTGATGAAAGTATCCCAACAAGTTTTTTGTTTTTGTTTTGTTTTGATATTCTGCTGTTACTATCTTTTGAACAAACCACCATCTAGAAGTAGGATCCCACAATCTGAAAGAGTTCTCTCTTGCCATTTTTTTTGTCAGCATAATAAAGTTCTACTTAGCTGCTTTATATTTCAGTGTAAATCTTACTAGAGGATATTTTCTTAAGTCCAATTATTTTGCTTCTTGAAAAAAGGAAGGAATATGCCAGTGAATTATTAAACACAATGTTCAAGGGTACCTCCTTTATTTTGTTCAGATATAATCAGGCAGCATGAAATAGATGTTTTTAATATTTATAGTATTATTTTTTCTCCTGGGTTGATTTATAATCCCTGTATTCTTGAACAGCATTTTCAGTGTTATATCCATTTCAAGGTTATGAGGCTTTCAGATTTCTTGGTTGAATTTTTTAATAGCTCTGTATTCTGTATTTAGGAGAAAATATAGTGAAAGGAGATAAAGAATCTATTAAGAATCTCCTAGAAATATTTGATGGGTTGCTGGAGTATCTTACAGAACACATCAGTGAAACATCTCATGAGAAAAGTAAGTTTCATAATGAAAATTTGGTTTGGTCTACATTCTGTGTTATGTCCTTTTTGCCTTTTATCTTTTTGCCTGTTTTTTTCATAGCGAGCAAAATCACTACTAATACAGTATACCTGATAAATTTCTAGTTCTTAACTGTTCCAAGTGGTTGGAAACTCTATCCTAGACTGTCATCATGTCTTTTGTTAACTTGGACGTTGCTTCTAAATTTCTTTAAAGCTAATCTATTTCTATTGAAAGCTAAATTTCTGGCTAAATTATTTATTTTCCTATTATTTTATGAAACTCCTTACTCCAAAATTTCGACATAAGGACTTTCATTTATATTACAGATTTGGATGTTACTGAGGCACCAGCCAGAAATATTGGTACATTTCTGTCTTCAGTCTACACTTATGTTGTGTTAGCCTGAATATTTTTTATTTTACTCTTTGAGTAACCCAGTTCTCCAAATTGTAACAATTTATTGTGTGAAATTTTGTTTTTCAATTATAATTATAAAGATCAATGTTGCCATATTGTTATACAAAATGGTTATTTAGACTCAATCAGAGGTGTGTAAGATCTATTTTTATTTTTATTTTTGTCAGCTGGCTGGTATGGGGGTAAGAGCTATTTATAATCTTTGGTTCAGTAAATCCCATTTCTAGGAATTCATCCTAAGGAAATAATAGAAGAAAGGTAGGTGCTTAAAGGTCTTTATTACGGGCTGACCCCATGGCTCACTTGGGAGAGTGCAGCGCTGGGAGCACAGCAGCGCTCCAGCCATGGGTTCGGATTCTATATAGGGATGGCCGGTGTGCTCACTGGCTGAGCATGGTGCGGGTGACACCAAGCCAAGGGTTGCGATCCCCTTACCGGTCACACACAAAAAATAAATAAATAAATAAAGGTCTTTATTACATTGTTATTTGTCATTGCAAAAAAAAATATATATATGTATATGTATGTGTGTGTGTGTGTGTGTGTGTGTGTGTGTGTGTGTGCATGTCACAAAAAATAAATAAATAAATAAAGGTCTTTATTACATTGTTATTTGTCATTGCAAAAAAATATATATATATGTATATGTATGTGTGTGTGTGTGTGTGTGTGTGTGTGTGTGTGTGTGCATGTGTCTCAATTTAAGATTAAGTAAATAATGCTATTGGTCATAGATGGAATAATATATGACGTGTTCTTACATTGCAGATTTACTCCAAAATAGTTCAGTAGCAACAGCAATTAACATAAATTCTAATACAAATTATGACAAAAAATTTGGATGGGCCATTCTCACATTGTTGATGGTGAGACCTATGCTGTGATTATAACATTTGAAATTAAAGTCTTCAGTTAGAGGTACAAGTGTACTTCAAAAAGTTCATGGAAAAATAGAATTGAGAGATGATGTGAATCTTTCCATGAACTTTGCAAAGTACCCTCATAGCTTCATAACTTTAATGCTGCTACAAAGATTTAAAAGCTGGAAGTGAAGATTGGAAAGTACACTACACTGGAAATTTATTTTATCTCAAAAATATTTGAGTATTTAATATGTGTTAAATGCCAGTCTTGGTACTCTGGGAGGATTCAAAGCTGCATGTCATGTTTATTGTTTTCAAAGAAACCTGTACTCAAGTCAGGAAGAAAGCCATAAGTACAACAAAAACATGAAAGGGGAATTAGGGGAGCATATTGAAAGTGAATAACATGTGGAACTCACCTAATTCAAGACTACCAGCAGGTGTTTGGATGTCCTGTGGCTTTTTAGTTTTCTTAGCAGCAAGGTTAAGAGGAAACTACCTCTAAATAAAGATACAGACAATTTGAAATGTTGTAAAGACAGAAGCAGTTTTTGTAGTTCAGCAGGTGATTGCAGGGAGGGGAAGGATGATGGTGCCTGGCCAATGATAGGACGGTGGGATGGCGAGAGGAGGACAGAACTGAGAGATACTTTTATGTGAATCTGGTGGTAGTGAAAGGCTGAGGGACATTCCCAGAGGCAGTTGGTAGTGTGTGGTGAGCTTAGTGGTGGAACTAGGAGACAGCTATGCAGATAGGCCTCTATATGACAAACCTTAGTCGGACAACCTTTTCCAAGCTCTGGTTCTCATCTGTGCGGTTCCAAAATATACTTATTTGGGAGTATTACCTAGAGCTGATCAGATTCTTCAAAATGCCAGTTAACAATAGTGGGAAATAAGTCTTTGCTGTCACTGGTCATGTCAGGTGTGCAGGGCAGTTTCTGCCTGGGACCTGAGCTAGCATTATCATTTACCACTGAAGAATGAGGGATTTGAAGGCAGACCATGGGTTCATTGTTAAGTTCTGCCCCTTACTGTATTACTGAAGCTCTCCAAGGCTGTTTTTCTCATGTGAAATTCTTTCATGGTTGTTGTGAAAATTAAGTAAGTAACTAGTTCAGCACAGAGTCTAGCTTAGAGGAAATGCACAGTAAATGTTAACTAATGTTATTAAAATGTTGCTTGGTGAATAGAGAAATAGAAAAAAAAAATGCAAGTGGATGTTTGAACAGCGAATCTCTAGAAATGGGCAGAAAGGTAAATCTGAATCATAGGAGATTTCAGCCACCTATCTCCTGAAATCACTACCTTAGTGAGTTTCTTCAGCTCGTGAAAGTGTGTATTCCTTAAGTATACTGGGGTGGAAAAAGGTTGAGGTCTTAAGGAAAATATTATTTAAGCCTTGATGTGGTCTGACTCTTAGCCTAAGGCATCATTGTCTTGGAGCTTGAAGTAGGTGACACAATCATGTTTTGCTGTCATCATGATTGATCGCCTCAGACAGCCCTTACAGATGGAGAGGTATAAAGAATAATAAATGAACCTATTACCTAGCTTAAAAAATAAAACATTGCTAATACAACTGTAGGCTTTGCTGTTAAAGCAGTGTTCTTGTTTCTTTGTTACTCAAGTAATACACGCTCATTACAGGTGATGATTTAGTTCTCTCTAATTTCACTTTGACAAGAGCCCAGTTTACCAGGACAAGTTCGGGTGTCTAACTGTCCTTACCTCTCCCTGCCTCTTGTATAGAAAGAGTATTATTAACCTGGGCTGTTTCTTTGGTATTAATCATTTTTAATCTGTTCTAAGCAGGTGAAACTGAACAGTGTTTTAAAGAATCCTGTCGAGGAGAACCTTTGGAAGAGCCAGAAAGTACTAAAGAATCTAAGTCATCATGGAAAAGAGTTTCTTTTGAGAGGTAACACTCAATGTCTGTGAATTTAATCAAAATAAGTTATGCTTTTCCTTCTACTAATAATTAAAATGGCACACAATATACCAGAATGGCACCCAAAAAAGCTGATATGAAAATTTTACTAACTACTCATTTTAAACCTTTTTGAGAGTTTTAAGAACCTTGAGCTATGTAAATACTTAATTCTCAGTGTCAACTCCCTACTCATTTTTTCATTTTTCCCTTGATCATCAAAAGTAATTCATCTTCCTTGCAGAAAACTTGTAAATTACAAAGAAATTTTTAAAAAGAAAAAAGAACATGAAATCTGCCATTCAGAAATAAATAACTGCTGTTAAGTTTTTGTTATATTTTTATCCTTTTTACTGTGTGTTTTCTTTTTGGATTTAGTTATATTATCTATATAATTTTGTTTCCTACATTTTAAAAATTTAACATGTAGTCTTTTCCCAAGTTGTTAAACTCTTTATAATAGTTTTTAATCACTGTATAACATACCATTCATATGAGTTACTAAACCATTCCTCTAATGTGAAGCCTTGGGTTTTTTGTTTTTTTTTTTTTTTTTATTAATTATTAAAAAAAAGGGGATACATACCTTCGTTTATTCCTCCCCTCTCTCCCCCAATATCTTTAGGATAGATTCAGAGTAAAAGAGGAGTTATCAATGTTTTAAGGCTATTAATAAAAGTTTCCAAATTGTTTTTCAAAAAGGCTGTGAATATTTTGACACATCCACTAGCAGTATAAAAGTGCTGGCTTCCTGCACCCTCATGAATCAATATAATTGACCAATATCAGAGTTTTAAAATTCATGCTTCTTTCATAGACAACAGGTATTGTCGTTACAGCTTTGACTGCACTTCTTGTTGTCTAGAGGTTGAACGTGATGCTGTTACTTTTTTTCAAATATCCAATTTTCAATTTTTTTTTTTTTTGATGGTTTTTGTCATGGTTTGAAAAGCACAGTCAATGCCTTGTTTTTTGGCTATAGAAAGTACGTTATGAAAAATGTGCCTCAAAGGAGACCATTGTAAGGTGAAATTCTTGACTTTATTTTTCATTATTAGATTTTTAAAAAACAGTAGAAAAAGTGCAAAAGTGAAATAATTCAAGGATATTTAGTACACAATGCCTTTCCCAGACTACCCTCCACTCCTACCCCTAGAATCACCAGTGTTTGCTATTCTGTGTGTGTTCTTCTATACATTTAATCCTTGACATTTCATACACAGCTATTCCCACCATCTATATATCAGTCAGAACAAATCAGATAAGCAACAAGAAGTGATATACAGCAAAAGGGAGAGTCTTTCCCTTTTTCTGCACCCAGCAATGAGCAGTCTGAACACCTGCAGGCTGTCTGCTTAAAGCCTTCACAGGAAGGGCCCTCTGTGGTCAGGCCAGGCCCTGAGTGAGGGGGCATCTCTTTCAGGTCCTCCTTGTCATCTGACATCTTGGGTGCCTCTTGGGATGAAGATGAAGGAGAATACACCAGTGAAATAATTAGACTTGGAGACACAGCACACACCTTTTCTCTAAGAAGTAATGGTGAGTGAGTAGTTGAATATCGGTTGTTGTTATTCAGTATGCGACTATAAAATATAAATAATTATCCTTAGGAGTGTTTAAAATTGAGAAGAATAAGAAGAGCTCTAACTGGACATCAGAATAGAAATTCCAGAATATCACCATTACCCACTAAATATGAACGATTATCTGAAACGACTGTCAAGTGGGAGTCACAGGCACATAGGCAGATAAGTCCAAGGCAAATAAGTGGATGCAAGTCTGTCATGTGATTTGTGGGACCTGACACCCTGGGAATAGAATTCTACATGCAGCTTTAGAGTCTAGTCACACTTTCAGAATTTTGTTTAATTGTAGTTTACTGAACTGGTCGTATCACTTTTTTCATCATCTCAACTAACAAGTTCCTACGTTCAGTGGCCATTTTTCTCCCAGGCTTCAGGCCGCACACAGTCTACTGCTGATTCACAGTAGACCGAGTATCCTTCAGGCCCCAGTTATGAGCCTCCTACCTTGCCCTACTCCAGCCATCCTACTCCTGTCCTGCCTGCCTTGTTGCCATGCTCTTCTTTGGCAACATACTGTTCCCATTCCCTCTGTTGGGATGCTCTTCCTTCCTTTTTTTTTTTTTTGGTGACTGGCCAGTACAGGGATCAAACCTTGGGCCATGGCGTTATCAGCATCACACTCTAACCAGCTGAGCTAACCAGCAACCTTCTTCCTTTCCATTCCTGGCAAACTCGCCCTGCAGTGCCCAGCCTCCCCCACCTGCCTCAGGCTCTGAGGCTCTACAGTGTGGCCTTCTCTCTCTGTTTAACACCATTCACACATTGCATGGTAACTTAGAGTTTGTCTGTTATGTACATTGTGAATTTCAGAGACAGTAGCTACATCATCAGACACTGTTTAACTAAGTAAAATATATAGTAAAATTATTCTTTTTCATCTTAGTGTTCCAAAGTTTAGCAAAGCACCAGGCCACTGGAAATATATTTTAAACGGAAGGGAAAGAATGCCAGAGTGGAATTGGGTACATTAAATTGGCAATCAAGTGGTCTTCTGATGCAGACTCTGCTGCTAGCTGTGCGACTTTGGACAAGGCTCTTACCTTTTCTGAGCCCCCGTTTCTTCAAGTGTGAAATTAGAGAATCTGACTAAACTATCTCTGAAGTCCCTTTTAGAATTAATAGTCTGATTCCCAGAAATAGACAGTGTGTTCCAAGGAATTATGTTCAAAGAACCTAAGTCTGGAAAGTCAGACAGAAGACCAAAGACATATGCTTGCCATTGGAATAGGCAAAGTAATAGAATGATTAGAGTCAAGTGTAGGTAATATAAGAATGTTTCTTGAAGGAAGAGTATCAGGTGGATTTACAGGAGATGGAGGGGATGGTGATTTTAGAAATGGGTTCTGTGATGTCAAGTACCATGTAAAAAGGTGTGACTAAAAAACGAATTACTTGTTTTCAAAGAATAGGTAGAGAGAGGAATTGTGCTTAAGAGCAATACAATTAACACAAAAGAGAAAAGGTTGAGAGAGAGGCCTGGCAAAGGTGTTTGGGTTTGATGTGATAAAAGGGCTTATGGCATCTTCCTTTTATATTTATAGTTAAAACATCTGATAACTGTGATACACGTTCATGGGCTTGTAATTTAGATTTCAGTTTCTGGACTGTAGATCTTTGATTGTGATACTAGCAAAGACCCGTAAGTCATATCTCTTCATACCTAGAGATATGTCCTCCCCCATGCCAGCCAGCTGCCAAGAGAGAGAGAGGCCCACATGGTAGTCAGCATTTCTACAACTCCAGCACCTATTTTTTCTAAAGCAAAATAATGAAACATTATATAAAACTTTGCTTTTAAGTTGTGTAAATGATTTTGGGCTACAGAACTGTATCTTGCTATCTGATAGTTATTAAAAATAATTGATATTTTAAGCAATTATACCAACATAGTTCTTTCAACGTGTTATTCCTGAAATTTTTATTCCCTGATTATGAAACTCCTGGCTTTTAGTATAATATTTAGCAAACTATTTTGATAGTTTAAAAGTTTACCTTTAATATGTTCTTTCCTAGGTGCCCAAAGTCCTAATGAAATGAAGTCTAAAAAAGCCTCAGCCTCACCAAGCTCTAAACCACGTGAAGATGTGTTGAACCCTCCCTCATCTAGTTTTTTGTCCAACCATAGGACATCCTTTGTTGAAGACAGTGAGTTGTGATGGGTTATTAGTTCTTTAGACCACTGCTTAGTTGGGGAACATAGTTCCTGGGATAATTGCTGTTCCTATTAGCCTTTTTACTTTTGTTGCTCTAAACTTTATAAAATTCTGTTTGGCTTTACATGATCTTATTTGTTAATGTTTGCTATTAATTATGAGCTCTGATTTCTTCTCAAGGTGGTCTTTAGTTACATATTTTTGCATGCACTATTTTATTATCAAAATCCTCTCTCAAAGACTTTTGTTTTTGTTTTTTGTTTTTTTTTTTTTTTGTCTTTTTGTTCCGTGTCCGGCAATGGATCGCAACCCTCAGTGTTGCCCCCGTACCGGACCAGGGACCGGCAACGGGATTGCAAACCTCGGTGTTGCTCCCACGCCTCGCTCAGCCAGTGAGCGGGAGCCGGTCTGTATGTGGGATCCGAACCCTCGGGCGGCAGCACCGCCGCGCCTCCTAAGCGGCGCACTATCCAGTGCGCCACTGGGCCGGCCCTCCATGTTTTCTCTTTTAAATTAATTAGTCTTGCTAAGGGTTAATACATTTTATTACCTTTTTTGTTTTTCAAAGAACCAACTTTTGGTATTTTCATTTCTCTATTATTTGCCTGATATCTATTTTATGGAAATATTTCATATGTTTCTATTTCATTTTTGTTCTTTTCTGTACTATTTCTTCTACATTCTTTGGGCTTAATTTGTTGTTTCTTTTTTTTCTGCGTTTTTTTAAGGACAGTACGAGTCTCTTAAACATTCGTGTGCCAGTTGGTCATCTTCAAATTATTAGTGAATGACAAACTATAGTAACTTGAAAAATATTATTGTTCTCTTGTTATCTTTGGAATTTCCATAGGGTAATATTACATAAAATCATTGTTAATGGCTAGTTTTCTAATATGTGGATGAACCATAACTTACATAGCCACTCTTCAAGCCATTTCGGTTGCTTCTAATTTTTTATTACTATTTTTAAATAACTTCTAGGGAACATTTTTATGATAATAACATTAAAATTACATTCATTCTGATTTAAACAGATCCCTACTTGTTTGCTGAGGATGGGTTTCTGGTATAATTTTTATTTTCTGTGCTTTATTTTAATCAAGTTTAAAAAATATTTCTATCTTTTTTTTTGTGGCTGGCCAGTACATGGATTGAACCCTGGACGTTGATGTTATCAGCACCATGCTCTAACTAAAACATATTTCTAATTAATGTGTGTGAACGTGTTTATATAGGCATGTGTGTATATAAAATGATTTACTTCTTAGAATTTTGTCATAATGTCTACTTTATTTGTCTCACTAGTGGAAACCCCTTCTGCGAGTATGATCCCAAGCGCAAGGAAGCTAGGGGAGCCTATCCGAGCAGCTATTCCTTTACATCCACCCTACCACCCTTCAGAGCCTCGAGCACCCTGCCCCATAGGAAAAGAATACTTGCGTACAAGTCATCGCTGTCCTGCTGTGACTTCTACTGGCGAACACACAGCATTTTCTGTGGTAAGTGCAAAAGCTTGCTTTCCATTGGATAGAAGCCCATATTTTTAAAGAGGTCTCTACTAGAATAGTAGTCAAGTATATTGCATTAATCAAAGCATTGTACTTCTTAAAATTTACCTCTGTATACACCTGCATGTTTTTGTTCTAGGAAGATGGGGCAAGATGAATGTATAAAAAGGGAATAAGAGCCAACATATATTGAATCTTTATTTTGTGCCAGGCACAGTTCTGGGTACTTTACAGGTATTGAATAATTTACTCCTCAGAACAACTCCAGAGTGGGTACTATATTTATTTTCTATGGGGAAGCTGATGTAGAGAGGTTAAGTATCTTGTCTGAGGTTTCACAGCAATTGTAGAGTCAGGATTTGAACTTAAGCATTCTGGCTTCAGAACCCATGTTGTGTGTCCTTAATTAAATGACTAAAAATTTAAAAAATATCAGAATGTGTAAAAAACAAAATTATTCATCCATATTCCTGTTATCCAGCATGAACCACTGTTAGTATCTTGGCCTATTTGCCTCTACTCTTCTTTGAGAAAAAAAAAAAAATCCCTTTTTATAGTCATCCTGTCCCTATCCTCCTAGAAAGAACAGGAAGGTATGTGCAAGGGTGAATTTATAAACAATGATACATTCTCATTATTAAAAAATTTAAACAATGAGAAAGAGTACAAAGATGGTAATAAGCATCATTAGCATTAGGTGACCATCTAAACATTCTGTGCATCTATTCAGATAGGAAAGTAGATAGGTAAAAAGAGAGATAAAAGTGTGGGGTCATAGGATAATGGTTACCTTTGGGAGAGGCATAAGAGGGGTAATGGGAGGGCTTGTTATTTGTTGGTAACATTCTAATTCTTGACTTGGTGGCAGTTAAATGAAAGTGTTCATTTTGAGATAATTCAGAGTTGGATTTTATTTACACTTATTTAAAAAGTTTTTAAAATGTGATTATATTATAGTTGCTATTTACTAAGAAGAATTAAATTTTACTTTAATAGAAAAAAAGATACTGGAGTGAAGTTGAAGATATCATTAAACATCAAATAAATGTTTCTTCACCACAAGAAGTATTTTCTAAAAGATTCCATCTAAGGTTAAAAAAAAAATTATTGAAAACATTAAGAGTTTATATTCATATTTTGGGAGTTTTTGTCTTTGTTTTAATTGTTTCAGTTTTGGACAGTCTCTGTTGACTCCTTAATACAAAAAATAGCGACTTAAATACTTTCCACTTGTGATTTGATCATTTTTTTCATTGTCTAGGTGTAGCCATAACCCCTGAAATTTCGCGTTTGATAGTCCCTCACATGCCTTTATATTTAAATGGCACCATGAGCCACATTTGTTCTCGGAGCACAAGTTCATGGACATTGCTCCAGTCCTTTGGCATTGGGTGTCAGTGGGGTATTTGACAAGTGCATTTAAAGACAAACATGGAGATTGAAGGGACCTAGCTTTGTACCACAGGTCCTTCCTTCCTGACCCCCCAAAAAGTTCTTATGTGTCTTCTTTATAGCTTTTTAAAATCAACTTTTTTTTTCCTGTTTTTCATAGGAACCAGATGATAGAGTTTTCTTAACTTCCAAGTTGCCTAAAGAGAGCAAACAAGAAATGTGTTCAGCTCAGGTCCAAGACCCTAGGACAAGGAAGCTTCCCAAAGGAAAAAGGTGACATTACTGCAGCCTTCAGTATTTACAATCTGTTTGCAAAGGGGTTTGAAAAGTAAGGGGGATGCTTTCCAAATTTAGCTGTGAAGACCAGTGTAAGATTTGTTAAAGCATGTATTACAGTTATTTTGAACTCTGTGTACCTGGCTACTTCAATGTCACAAGGTCACTTTTATTTCAGAAGTGAAAATAGAGCTGCAGCCTCGTCCTGGGATTCAGCTTTCTCCCAGAAGCCAAGAAAGAGGTTAACAGAACAAGAATTACATGCAGTATCAGAGAAACTCTCTCAGCGGCTCTCTGAACTAGATCGGGCAAGTCTTGTTTTGATTTTTTTTCTTCATCTATGTTGAGATTGCCATAGGTTAGTGAGCACTTAAGTGATCTCCCAATTGAAGGTGAAAACTAAGCTTAGGTGTTGGAAAATGAGTTGTGTCTTAGTTAAGGTGAAAATGTTCCATAAGTCAAGCAGATAGGACATGAACAATGATCTTTTAGCCTTTCATGATATAACTAGATTTGGTACAGATTTATTCAAGTTTTATTGAATTCTGATGAAAACTGAATCATTTAATGTAAATGACTACATTAAGCCATTTATTTTTAGATATGTCTGTGCAGTTTTTCCTTTGTTACTAAAGACAGATTTGGTATAAAATTTGACGGATCATTGATTTGCACACAAAACAATATTATAGTTTTTGGTATTAAATCCCTATGTGACTTTCTCTAAAAATTTATTGAAACTAGATAGTCCATAGCACCAATATATACCCTTTAGAAACTAAAATGCATAAACATCTGAAAACTTGTTATTAGTGACTATCACAGGAAACTTTTTAAGGGTTCTATCTATCTGCTCCTACCAATTTATATTCTGCTGAAATCAGTGAAAGATGTTGAAAATATTTTTCTCAATAGATGTTAAAAAGTGCCCTAGGTGATCGAATTAAAGAAAAGACTGACCATAAAGAAGATATTGGAAATGAAGAGGCAGAGAATGGAAATGCAGAGACATTATCTCAACACAGTGACAGCATCGTGGAGTGTGGGCCAAAGAAGCCAAGGCCAGGTACTTATCCCAGAGACACCCATGTAAACTACTTTGGCAGTTCCATCTGTTCTTCTGGGTTTTTTTTTTTTTTTTTGGTAGCCAGCCGATCTGGGGATCCGAATCTTTGACTTTGGTGTTATAACAAACACCATGCTGTAACCAACTGAGCTAACTGCCAGTCCTCTTCTTAGAATTTAAAATGAATTTGAAATATTTGAATTAACAGCATGAAAAGAAAAAAAGAAAAGTTGAGGGGAATTTGAATTCTCTGGGAAAATTTATCAAACTACCTTGGCTTTATAGCTATATTGAACTAATTGCTTTTCCTGAAAGGCATGAAGTCCCCCTCTTCACAACTAGCACACACCCAAGCACATCTATAACCAATGGCACATAAAAAGATTTGTGGAGAGAAGTGATTTGTTAGATCTCTTAGGCAGTGTGGAATTTGGAGGGCTAGATTTCTAAGTGTGGAAGAATCAGGATTGCTTAGACGATACTTAACTACTTTAACTTTTGCTTACAAGCATGCTGTTTTATAAGTTATTTATAAAATATGTATTTATAAAATATGTATATATACTTACATCCCACCTCCTCAGACCTAGATGGGAAAAGGATAACACACACACTGCTCAGATGATTTACCTTTGCCCTCTGCCCTTTCTCCCTCCACCACCAAGAGCACTTTCCATAGGCCTTTGTGCGCTGGAGGCATTCCACATGTGGAATTCAATTCAAAGTTGAATTGAATATAGAACCTAAGTACTTCTTTGAGACAGTACCTATTTATGTGCATTTGTCTGTTTACTTGGTGCGACTAAGCATACAAATCACAAATTAATTGTAGGCAAAAGTACACTTAGCACATTCACTCATCACTCTGTTTGGATTTCAGAACCAACTATTTGGTTTACAGCTTGATGTTTCTGGCTCTCAGGAACTAATGGTACATGTCTTTTCTGTGTTGCAGGACTTTCCATGCATAGAAAGTCACTCTACAGATCCCATTCTCTCTCTCCATCTCCAGTCAACAAACACAAACAGCCTCACATGGAGAGAAAATGGCAGCACAGGCCAAAAGAAACAGATATCCGCCAATTCCAAGCAAAGGTACTTCCCCGTCTTTTGTCTGCCATTGAATAGCAGGCAGTGCCATCTCCCTCAGCCAAATGCTACAATGAACACGTTATTGATTAAAGGCTTAAAATGTATTTAATATTCTTGAGTCGAGTAGATGGGAGAGATTATGTGACATAGTTTACGTCCCCCTTGGGGAGCATAAAATTACACTCATGAAACTCTCAAGAAAATAACCTGGTCCACATGTAGCTTAGTGTTCAGTGGAGTAAGAAAGAGGAGATCAGTGTGGGTTGGTGTTTTCAGAGAAAGCTTCAGAGATGAAGGGAATTTGAGGTGGATTAAATGTGATAGGTCACTTGAGTTACAGCAAGGATGAGAAAGTGCCCAACACAGGAATGAGAGGAGGTCGTTGGGATTCAACAAGACCAGTATGATTACCAAGGAAGATGTTCTGCTGTGGAACAGGGGTTTTGAAATGTGTGAATTTAGAACACAAGTTGTTTGCTATAGTAGGTTTTATAGTGGTTTTATAATGTAGAAGGATTTATCATGGTGAAAAACTGAAACTAATTTAGATGTTTTACAACAGTTACATTCAGTATGTAACTCAGCAGGTAACTTCTACTCAGGGGAATATCAAAATAATTATAAAAACTGTGAGAATAAGAAAAATGCGCTGTCAAATTTCACTTTATGTCCCAATTACATATCTATTAAAATAATGTGTATTTATGATACAGAGCCTGAAAGAAATTAAAAAAAAAAAAAAAAAGCAAGTGAACTTGATATTTCAGGGGTGGCAAGATTGTAGGTGAATTTTTTTCCTTCATTTTCACTTCTATATGTTTTTAGTAACTATAATATCATATGACGTTTTTCTCTCTAGGCACTAACTGAAGCATTTGAAAGGGAACTAAGAAGAAATAAAGTTCAAGAGAATATTGGACCTCTAGGGATAAATGACGAGGAGGAGGAAACAGTGGGTAAAAGTCTCCAATGTAATAAATGCCATTTAATCAGATCAGGGGAAAGTACAGAGTTGACCTTTTTAAAAGAAAAAAGGACCAAGAGGGCCTTAATCATTAGCTCATTAGGAAAAGGCAGGATTTCATTTTCATGATGTAGAATTTTCTCATCAAGTTGCTAAAATATGGCAAGACATGGTACCAAAGTAAACTAGCATTTTTTTCTTCCTGCCTAAAACTTCCATCAGTTTTTAAGGGTTTCTATTGCTTAGCAGTTCACCAGGGGTTTAAAAAATAATCTAGGGTGACAAAGTTAAAAGGGATTAAGAGAAGACAGAAAATCCCAGTTGCTCTATACCTGGTTCTAAGAAACCTAAAGCATACATTTTCCTTGCCTTTAAAAATGATGGTTACAGAAACTAAGTGAAAGCATGGGGAAAACGCTTATGCTAAAATGTTGATGAACCAAAGATATAAAGTACAATATGGTTACAACTAAGCATACTGTGTAGTTTGTTGAGAATTTTTTTTAATCTACATGGAAAAAGTTGATAAAGAAACAGTCCATCAAAACATTAATAGTGGTTGTATTTAGGGTGTGGGACAATGGTGACTGAAACTTGAAAAAGATTCAGTGCTTTTTTAAATTCAAAGGGATGCCAGAGGCCAAATAATGCCTTTTGCTTTGATAATACTAACCAGACTTTGGAAACTTGAAGAGGTTTGGCTGGGGATTAGTTAGCTATTTTTGTCAATATGTAATATTTAAGATGATGTATGAAAGAGTTGTTAGAGCTCTCTCATTTCTATTTTGTTTTATATCTGCTTCTAAGGAAAAAATATACAGAAACGCTGTTTATAAAGGAACTCCAAAACGTAGACAGCCCTGGAAGATTTACTCTAGAAAAACCACAACTCATAGTCCAAGAGGTGGCTTTCCAAAGCCAAATAAAGCAGTTCCAAGTAAGAACCACAAAATTATACTTTATGGAAAACTGGCAGCCTTTGAAAGTGTGTACCACATTCCAAGGACACAGCACTGAAAACTGACATCCAGCAGTTAGCTGCAGAGAGTTCTTCCTTTTATCACTGCCATATGGTTGGTTTTCTGTAAAGAGCTAAAACTCTTAAATAAGGAAGCACCTTCGGGAGGCCTATATATTGGCACTAAAGGAATGCAGGGCTACTAACCTACTGCTCCAGCTTTAGCCTCACTCTGTGTTCCCTCACTCTCATTGCTTTTTTTTGTTTGTTTCTGGGAAGTTGGTAGAACGAAAGGGATGTTTCAAGGCAAACAGACAACTTGTTCAGCTTCTGTGTGTTGACAGGTGTTGCCAGTGAATGTTAGAGTCTTATACAAGGAGACAAGGTCATGTGAAGTGCCAGGCTTCCAGCTACACCCCAAAGACTGCTGGCCTTCCAACTACCTCCCATTAGGCAGAGAACTTTTTTTTCTAAGCACAGGCCTCCCAGGAGGGCTGAGTGTTCAGTTTTAACACACACAGAGCATCCACCCACAGGTGCTGAGGCTTCTGAGCAGTTGGGATGGACTTCTAGGACCAGCACATCATGAGTCAGAACAATTGAGCTTATGTTCTTCTTTACTAGTAGTGGGCTTACTCCAATAAGAGAAGGAATGCAAAAATAGTATGTACATTTAGAATTGTTCTTTTCAAGATCAGAACCACATTACTTAGGTAAGCTCCGATCTACCAGGAAGGCGGGATGAGAGTTCTTGCTGGCAAGTCTCTCAGATTAAGAGCATCTTATTTACCTTGCAGTGCAAGTTAACAAACACAGTCTCCTGCCCCATATGCTGGAGCAGTTTCCATTTCTCTCTGTTTCTGGCCCAACACTAAGCAAAATGTGGAAACAGCAAATTGCACAGGTTGAACAGCTCAAAAAAGATGCATACAGAGAAGATCGGTCAAAGAAGAAACTCCAGGATGAAGTAAGTTAACTGTCAGTTTTAAGCATAGAAATATAAACCAGAAAGGGAGGAGCTTATTTTTGAGAACCAGTGAACGGCATATTTAACCTACTTGCCTTTGTGTCCCCCTTAAAGATAGAAGAAGCCCTAAGAAGGCACGACCTCCTTACTGCCCTTGTCAAGAAAGAATATGAACATAACCAGAGACTGGTATGTCAAGAACAAGTTGGTATTATAATTTTGAATTTATGTTATATTCATTTTTTTTATTTGTAGCAGCTGGGCAATGGTCCCACAGACTTTTACCTCTAACACTTCCTGTGGAAGGTCTAAGGCTTTAACCAAAATTGAGGAGTGGGGAGAGAGTTAGCAAGAAATTGGTAAAGGGCCACAAAAAATGATTACATTGTGTAATGTTAAATATACTAATTATCCTGATTTGAGCATCACATATTGCACACAGGTATGGATATTCAACGCAGTACTCCACAGTGTTTCAGTTATGTTTCAATAAATAAATTTTTAAAAATTGATGAGGGGGGGAAGCGCTGGGTACTTTGTATACACAATTTCATTTAGATTTTATAGCAAGGTGTTAAAGAAGATGTTTTCTATGAAATGAAAAAGCTGAGGCTCTGAGATGTAAGTAATTACCCTGCAGCTCACCATTATAAGCAAGGGGCAAAGCTGAGATTTTAATCCAATTCTGTCTCTGTGCCTCCACAGCCCCTTCTAACTGCCAGGTAGTTGTAACTTAGTGCTTTTTGCCCTCTCCTGTCTTTTGCAGGTCCCAAGTAGAGAGCTGAGGTAGTTGACAAGCCTCCATTATAACTTGGACTGGGAATTGCACTTAGAATGACAATATCCCCTACTGAGTATAATGAAGGGAGAAGACAGAGGTCAGGGACAGTCTGCCAGTGGAAGAGATTTTAAAACCTTTGGTTGAGTGTGGAGTAAAGATAAGCCATGGGAACTGTACTCCTAAACAATTCCAAAAAGCCACCTCAAGGACAACATATGGTACTTTGGTGTGGGGAGAAACACAAATATCTGAACACCTAAGATGAAGGCTTTATGTACGTGACCTCATTTCATCCTTACTTCTTTGTCAGTTATTGTCTAATTTCCTTAGTTTTAGCCTAATAGTCTAGGCAACTCAAGCTTTGCTTGGAAGTCTGAGAGTGCCATTTTCCCACTCCTTTTAAGCTAGCATCTGGGGGCGGCTTAGTGACCCCATGGTTGAAACAGGGAGATGAGATGCCCAAGACCACCAGGAGTGCTCAAAATCATTGCTGCTGTCTGCAGCAGCAGGGGCTCATCAGGGCTGCTCTTCACATGGAGGTGGTGAAGCTGCCAAAGGCTAAAGGGCTTTTTGTGGGGGCTGACGGCCTTTCCCACTCGATGCACAGGCAGTGGGCCACTGGCCCTTCGTACCTGGCTCACTGCCTGAAGACATGATGAAGAAGAATGGCAGGTGAGAACATTCTAGTCTGCCTCTACTTGTCCTTATCTCTTTCTCCCTTCACCTTTCCCTTTCTCAGCAAGACTTCAAGGACCGCATTCATAGACAGAGGTTGACCCAATCAAAGATAAAAGAAAATCGGCAGCAAACTGTTCGTGCCAGAAAATATTATGATGATTATAGAGTTCAGTTGCGTGCCAAAATGATGAGAATGAGGACCCGGGAAGAAATGGTAAATATGGCTTTTCTATCCAGCTCTGTTAAGAAAGTGAATTTTGTCTATTACCTTTCACGGCCACCTTCTTTGTGATCTTGTCCTAATTTGAATCCAAAATCCAAATGTCCTAAAATGCTTGCCACCAGAGTTCATACTTGTCTATGCTTCATTTTTTCACTCCACTGTGTATTCCTTGTCTATTCTCAGTTTCCAGGACCCCCATCTTAATGTGGAGTCTTAATTCTTTCTGACCTCCTACACACAGGTACTTCTCTGGTACAACTGCTTTAGGGGTTTAGGAGCGTGTTATAAAAGACAGCAATTTACAGTGTGATTACATGACTTAGAACTCCACATAAACTCAGGAGTAGTGTAAGACAGCTGTGTTGTGTGTTGTTTTCACAAGGTATTTGCTATCTCATCTTAGTCAAGCTAAAATGAAATGTATCTAGTTTGGGACCCCAAAAGATTAATCATCTCTAGAGCAGAACATTATTGTAATTAGAGTTAACTGGACTAAATACTCTGAAATACTTCTAGAGTAAGCTACTACTAAGGCTTTGAGAGGTTAAATAACTGGGCTGAGGTAATAATAGCTAATGAGTGCATGGCTGCCAGAACCACTTCTATCGAGAATTCTTACTAATAGTAATAGAGGGAAGACAAGTGGGCATATCCAAATCCTTTGAACAGTTTGTTTTACAGTGGCCTCCCCAAATGGTAACCTCCTCATCCTCAGTCGTGCACATGTATAGGAGCAGCATTTGTGTCTGCTCTGGGGTTCTTGCTCTGTCATACATGGCTGCTTGAGGATTCTTTTCTGAAAGCAGTAAAGAATCTTTGTGATACATGAAAAGATGCTGAACACCATTAGTCATTAGGGAAATATAAATCAAAGCCACAATGAGATACCACTCACACCCAGTAGGATGGCTAAAATAAAGACAAGTGTAGATGAGGATGTGAGGTTGGAACCCTCATGCAGGGCTGGTGGGGTTATTAAAATGGTGCATCTGCTTTGGAAAACAATCTGGCAGTTCCTCAAAAGGTTACCAAAAGGTCATGGAGTTACCATATGACCCCCCCCCATTTCACTCCTAGATATGAATCCACACAAAAACCTGTACACAGATGTTCATAGCAGCAGCGTTATTTAAAATAGCCAAAAAGGGGAAACAACCCAAATGTTGATCAGCTGATGAGTGGGTAAACAATGTACACTCATACAGAATATTATTTGGCAATGAAAAGGAACGAAGAACTGATACATGCTATGATATAGATGAACCTTAAAAACATTTTTTAAGTGACTGATAGAAGCCAGATACACAAGGCCGCACATGTTATATGATTCCATTTATATGAAATGTCCAGATTAGGCAAATCCATTGAGACAGAAAGTAGATGAGTGGTTTTCAGGGGCTGGGGAGAAGGCAGAATGGGGAGTGACTGCTAATGGGTATGGGGTTTCTTTCTGGGGTGATGGAAATGTTCTGAAGTTAATGGTGATGGTTGCACGACTCTACATATACTAAAACATACCGAATTTTTATATTTTACAAGGGTGAATTTTATGATATGTGAATAATATCTGAATAAAGCTGTTATTTTAAAAAACTTTGTAAAATACAATCGGTATATATTTCTAGTTGGGAAAAATGACTGCATTCCTCAATGAAAGTTTAGCATAACTTTACATTTTTATGATTAAATAACTGACAGATATTTAAGAAACTGTTTGAAGAAGGTTTACAAATTCAGAAGCAAAGATTACGAGACCTGAGACACTATGCCAAAGAAAAGCGAGACGAACAAAAGAGACAGCACCAGAATGAACTGGACTCAATGGAGAACTACTATAAGGACAAGGTGGGTTCACTGTCCCTTGCTCACATTATAATGTGCTTAATCCCAGCCACCTGTGTCAAAAGTCAGCTGAGTCTGTTGACAATAAACGTCGAGGTGTTGACTCAGAACTTTATACTATACAGGTTAGACTGACACATTTTCAAGATTAAAATTTAAGATAAAATAAACTGTGGCTTGACCACAGTACAGAATACCTATTACCCTATTTCCACTAAAATGAAGACTTTAACCCTATGGACATTAAGTATAAAAATTGTTGCTTTTGAACTACATAGAAGATTTGTTTTTTTCTTCCCTATAAACAGTTTTCATTGCTGGCAGAAGCCATATCACAAGAACGCCAAGAACTCAAAGCCAGAGAGAAATCTCAGGCCCAGGTAATAATTAACAGGATAGAAATAATTTGTTTACATTTTTAGGAAATAAAAAACTGTATTATACCTTTTAAGGGAATGGAGAGAATACTGATAAGAAAACCTGTCTATGATCCAAGACATTTATCCTGTGATTTTAAGTTTACCTGTTCAGTTTCTGTAAGAGCTGCTGCTAAGTTTTTAAAAATTATTGGTGGAGTTTGAAGAGCTGGAGGGTGGAGAAGGAATAAAAATGAGGGCCTGGATAAATGTTGTGAATAGCAGGATGACATGAATTCTTTTTTTAGACATTACATAAGGTGAAGAGGGAGCTGAGATCTAAGATGGAGAAGGAAATCCAGCAACTGCAGTACATGATTACACAGAATGACGACGACGTTTTCTTCCGGGAACTGGAAGCTGAGCGCTTCAGATCTCGGCTTCAGCTGGCTTCCTTTCAGTACAGGAAAAATCCCTTCCCATGACCTCACAGGTTGAAGTTTCTGAAGGCCTTTGTGAGGGCAGAGCTAGAATTGAGCCAGTAAACAGTCTAAACCAGAAAAATCATTTTTAAATGTCTCATCTATATTTATTCCAATACTTTTTACGAGGTAATTTTTTAAATAAAAATTGTTTTCTTAAAGCTTACTGCTTTTGACTTTATGCCCTAAAAACCTGAAAAGAGGGAATAAAGGTATACATTCTTCATTCGTTGTACTCATGCTAAAGCAATTAGCAAAACTTATTTGAGCAGCCAGTTCCTGAAGTCTATTATTTAAATCAACAAAAACAGTAAAAATAAAGCACTTGAGAACACACACAAAAATCTCTAATTCAGAGAAGAGCCAGAAATGTGGTCTAGTCATCAGAGGCGGGCCTTAGGGTTGAACCCAGACAAAGCAGTGTATGTGTATGTTTTTCACAACGTAACTGAAAGATGAGAGAATTTATGCATCATGGCTTCCATCAGTTGATGCAAGATAGCAGTGAGGCGAGGCAGAGGGTGTGAAGCCAGACCGCATGCGCGTCGAAGCGGCACTAGTGGGTGCAGGTGGGAAGGAGCACACCAACCCCACCTCTGGTGTGGGGCAATGTGAGGAAAAAACCCACTTGGGGGTGGTGTCTTCCATGGACAGGAGGGCTTCAGTGAAGCACAGGAGCTAGAGGGAAGCGTCAGAGCAGGCGTGGACGTGGGGACTTTGCTGAACAAAGCCAGGGAGTAGCAGAGGATGCCAAGACAGGATTGGGAAAAAGGCTCCCAAAGGGCATGTAGAGAGTAGCGTGGGGATGAGCGTAGTAAGGATGGATGAGGCCCAAGGAGGCCGAAGGCCCGACTGGGTGAGAGCTGACTGTCCTAGAGAAAAGTGTAGGGAACTGGACTGACTGCCGCGGTCCCAAGTGCTGCCCTGTTGGAGTGGCAGCTGAAAGAAGGTCGAGCCACCAGGCGGGCAGGGGCTTCCTGGGAGAAAAGGCTGGTGGACTGGCCAGTTTTGGAGCATGATGAGAAGAAACATGTAGACAAGTAATTTGCTACAAGTTAACAAGGGCAGGTGAATAGAAAGGACGGGAATGCACAAGATGGGGCTAGACAGACGGCAGGAGAACATCAGTTCCAGACAATGTCATAAAGAGGAAAAATGAAGTAGATACAGGTATCCACAGTATACTCAAGTAAAAGGAGCAAATTTTAGACTATGAAGCGAGATGCTGTTTTATTGAAAACTATGATATGAGTTGGTATCATACATAATAATAGCAATACAATATAGAAAAGGCATAGGAGAATATTCCCCAAACATAAGTGTGTGTGACTGAGGGACAGATTATATACTTTAACGCTTTGCTTACTATATTTTAATACTACTGGAATGAGTTAAGACAAGCCTAACAACGCCTTTATAATTTTTTTTAAATGTAAAAGATTTTAGAAAGACTCTTAGGTTGCTCGTTCTGGTGACTGGGAGGGGGCTGGTGCTCTTTACCATACTAAGGAGTAACTAGGAATAACCAAAAAAGAAGAATCGGGGAGAGAATAGGCCAGAGAAGGGATAGAATTGCTTAGCAAAGGTCAGAAAACAGAAGAGACAAAATAAAAGATGCCAACATATTTTTGAGAAACAGAAAGCAGCTGAAGTGGTGACTCAGCAAGTGGAGGATGTTGGGATTCAAGTGCTGTGGAGGAATCGGTGAAACAAGCCAGTTTGCTCCAAAGAATCCCGGGAAGCCTCACCATAAGGCGCACGTTTGAAGTTATTTAGAACTATATCGGGGTATTACAGAGTGAGGTGCTTGGTATGAGAACTACGTCCTCATCTACCATAGATAGGGAACTAACCAGACTATGTCTAGAATTAATAGAGTAGAATTAGCATATTATTTAGGAGTGTGGTGGTAAATACTGATAGAGCTGACAAATCTGAAAGTATGGCCTCTGGAAAGTAGGACTGGGGATGGGGGGAAAAGGCGATGACAGTTTTTTATGCCTCAAGTGTATATGACTTTTTTTTAAAAAAATTATTTAACTGTGTATCACTATGTTGGGTGAGGCCCTGGAGAATTAGCTGCCTCCCCTCATAAGGATGGGAAGGAAAAGAAAGAACCAGTGTTGAGGTGAGGCAGAATAAGGCCTTTGGTGAAGGGGTTAAAGCTGTAAGGGAAGTTTATTTGCAAAGGAAAGAGGCATCACGGTAAACAACAATGAGACGGGGGTGTCTCTATAGGAGAATGAGAAGGGCAGGCGGCGGCTGGTGTCAGAGAAATGAGAGGGACTGGTCTGAGCCAAAGGAAGAATCCAAAATTGGGGCTTAAGTTGCAGTTTATAGAGGGACCTGTTAGATCCCACATTTAGGCATACTGAAAACCTGTTTTAGGAGAAACATTTTAGAAGGGTCCCTCGCCAACCCCACCGACTGCTACAGGTGCCGCTCTACTTCCTTCACTCATATAATACCATAAGGGAGACGGAAGTGGGGTTTCAAACTCATATTAGAGACTAACTGATATCTTATGTAAACTCTAGCTCAAATATCCACAGAAGGTATACTCATCAACAGTGGAGCACATCACCTTGGAAATGCAGCTTCCTCTTGCCAAAGTAAGGAGTAAGAGGCTGGCAACTGTATGATGAACACAAACACGTGAGGAAGGAACTACCTGTCCAGAGACTGTGACTGGATCTTATGTGTCACAGGGGTAGGAGTCACAGACCCCACTGCTCCCAGCGCCAAACCAACTATTTTAAAAACCAAGTCTGGGATTCAGGGCCTTGATGCAGTACTTAATTACGAGCTCCCATCATGACTGATTTCTTTGCTGTACACAAATTAGTTTCTGGGTACCTAAGTTTGAATTTGGCCTTCACCGAGACAGGCTAGAAGCACTAGTTTGGAAGTTCAGTTTTCTAACAGCCGTGCAAAGCTATATGCCTAGTATAGAGCCTGGCACACAGGAGCACAGTAAATATTTGCTGAATGAACACAGGTCACATTTAGGGTAAATACTTTTTAATTAAAATTTAACTTTAAAATCTGGTTTGTCTAGTTTGCTAAGAGTGTTAAAAAAGGAATGTAATGCTTTTTCTGTGTGATTACCTCTGTACTGTTGCTAGGCTCTTGTTCTGTTGTATATATCCTACTGCAAGCATTTGAGATATAAAGTACAAATAAATGCATTGGGTGACATGACTAAAACTTCATTATAACAAAGGGACAAACTTTTCAGGTTACCACACAGCAGAAAAACTTCCAATCACACATTAGTCAAATCAAACTTTTGGGTAATTTATACACTATTATAATACTAAAAATCACAAATATATTAAAACTTTACAAATTTTAGATAAAACCTGTAAATGTGGCAATGTGAGACAAAGCCAAAAAATAAATTTCAAAAGAATATAAAAAAGGACAACATGCCCACTCTGAACTTTAACATACTGCATACCACTGCTACTTAACACTGCGTTTCCCAGACGCTCCATTCTGTTGGAGCCTGTGCTGTGTAGAGACTTAAACACAGTCATATTCTGGATGAAAAAACACCATATTCATCCCTTCTCCTGTCCATGTATTTAACTGGACTTTCATCAATTTATAGATTTGTGAATCATAAATCTTAAAGTCCATCCATGGCTTCTAGAAAAAACATAATTGATTTCTCCTTTTCATTTTTGAGGATTTTACTGCTCAGTATCAAAGTAAGGGCTGGCAAATATGATGGCCCTACCATATCTCTGTCCTCCAGATCCTTGACAGACGTGGTTGGTTGCAGGACCAAATCTCTTCCCCACTAAGCCTAGAAAGGTCTCAGAAATCCATCTTCACATAGCCCTGTCAGCCACGGCCAACCAGTCAAGTTCCCGTGGCAAGAGAAAACGCACCCCTTCTCTGCTCTGGGGACAGAAAGGGGGTCCTGAGCTCTTGGAAGCTCTGCAGTGTGACAAAGGGATTAACTAAGGCAGGCATGCATTTTCCTTGAACTCATTTTAAGACTCACATGCTGTCACCCTTCATAAAGCCAATCATAAATTATTTCAAAACAATTCATTACAAACTCAATATTCTTTAAAAACTTTGATGCTGTGACAGTGCAAACAGCATTCATTTTATTGCTCAACTTCGGCATGGGCATATACATAGTTAATTTTTAAAAAACCATTTATACAGATGTTATTGATAAAGCTCATGTAACAACTGAGTGAAAATACAAAGAATATCAAAGCTAAAACACTCTGTAATAAATACAAATACAATGAAAATGATAAAACTTTGTTTTTAAAGTCAGTTTGAGAGAAGGAAGAATATTACATAAAGTGAACTAATTACATCTAGAAATAAAACAACTCAGGATTTGGTACAATCATCATCCTAACATAAGAATGTTAAATACCACAAATGGCATCCGTTGACTGTGTGCTGCAGCTTAAAGACAGAAGCAGAAGAAGCTGCTCTCCCGAACTGTAAAGACGGCTGGAACAATCTCTAACTCCCACCAATACAATCAGTCCAATGCACTGGAAGTTCAAAGCAGATTTAGTGTTGTAAAATAAAGAAGCTGCTCTCCCGAACTGTAAAGACGGCTGGAACAATCTCTAACTCTCACCAATACAATCAGTCCAATGCACTGGAAGTTCAAAGCAGATTTAGTGTTGTAAAATAAAGCAGATTACATTGTATTTAAAAGAAGAGAAACTTGTGCTCTGGACTGTAAATACAAGAAAGAACAAAAAAAGACTTGGTAAAAATAAACCCATTCAGGGCAACAAACTATGTGCAAAAGAAAATGTACACTATACACAGCACTATTTAAAAACTCTTTACACCAAGAAATAAGGCCCTGTGAGACAATACTCACCTCTTGTACTGTATATGAGCTCTACAAAGTAATCACTGTTCATAATTAAGCATTCATGATGGAAAGGCATTAGTATGGAAAGTTGACTCATATATCTGAAATAACACAACTAGAAGAAGGATTAAACAAAACTCAGTTAAGAGGGACATGTGGAAATAAATATTCACATTAAACATGAGGTGCAAGTCCCAGGTTCAATGACACATTGGGGGTTTTTGTTTGTATAGCACCTATTTGGAAGTGATCAGGTAATGTAATTTTGAAACAAATCTAAATCATGTTTTCATATATCATGTTGGTGACACCACAGACTCTTATGGGGGGTAATTTCTTTCTTTAAAGCTCTATTAAGTGATTATTATAAAGTTAAAAAGGCACTCAAAAAGCGATGGCATTCGTCTGCTTTATATTGTACATTAAAACTGATAACAGTATTTCATTATTACTGCATCCCTGGTCAGTTATGATTTCTACGAAGTGTTCATCATGTCCTTACTTTTTACTAAAAGATTTTAAGAGTAGGCACAATTATAAACTGCACTAGTGCTTTAATATAAAAAAGAGCTGGACCTACAACCAATAAAGTACTATCGTGAAAGCTGAAAATTACTGTGAATCAAATACCAAAGAAACCATTTCTGTACATCTGAAGACGTTCTTCAGTACTACTAAGAATGCAGTAGGAAAAACACAAAGTGTTTGGAAGAAAAAGGTCAGCATAAGCACATTATCACTGCACAGTTATAACTATGACTAGCTTATCTGCAGCAAATTTGGCCAAATGAAATCCATTAAAATACTTAGAAACTACACAAGTAGTTCTCAACCTTTTTTAAGCAGCAAGTCTCCACTTCTTTTCTCCCACCGTGCCCCGCTCCCCTGCACACCTCGTGAAAGCTTACTTGGAATCCAATATATAAAATAGAAGAGAAAACTTAGAGCTGCTCTGAGTAAAGAGGGGTGGGGATGGGGATGGGGAGTCAGAGGCCTCTCTCCTCAGTCACCAGTCAGGCCTTTCCCCTCCCTCTCTCGCTAAACTTCTCCTAAATCATTATTCCTGAGGCACCTCCGAGGAGCCCTTGGCTCCAAGAACAGACTGAAACTCACTCCATCACAAGAAACAGAACACAAAGGACCTATTCACTTTATAATTAAGCTGCAAAATTTAAAAGTTATCTCATCAAAATATGCTATTCTTATTATTTCACATCAATGTAAAAAAAAAAAAAAAAAAAAAGAATAGTGCATATTTTGAATGGTTAACATCAGATTTTTCCAGTCCCTTACCCCGAGTTTTGGTTGCCTTCTGAATCGTGCAACATGCCACACACCTTGAAAGCTCAATGCGGACATTTCAAAATCAGATGCGGATCTTTAACACTGAGGGAACTGAAATTCCCTTACTTCCAAAATTAACTCTTCAGTTTTGAAGTAATTTATACTATAAGAGTTGGAATCACCGTTTCTTTAGTAATCACATCCCTATGCACCAGCGCCAGTACTACCCCCACTTCATCCTGTTCAGTAAAAGCAGGGTTTTTCTAAGCTTGCTAAATAATCTTTAGAGCAAAACTGTTCCTTTTTCATAATTTTAGCTGACTAAAATTATGAGCAGCTAAACAAAGCTTCAGGATGGTTTACTTGATAGAAACTTATAGTTATTAAAATATAATATAAATTAGGTGCACTTGTCAGAGACTTTGGTTTACAGGAATAGTATATATATTACAGATAAACTGACCCAGCAAAAGAATGAAAAATACCATCCCATCCACGTGCTCGGAGAAGCTATAAAAATGCAGTATTTTGATTCACAATAAAAAGTAAATCCAAAATACTTGATCATATTGATTCAAGATAAAAAGATCAGGTTTTTTAAAAAGTCTCTTAAAAACAGGGAGCCCCTGAACACATCTTATTGTAGCAAATAATCTACCAAGTTTAGAGTAAATGGCTGCATTAGGACTTTGACAACCAAAATTATATAGCTGTATTCCAGGAAATTCATGCTTGAAAAAATATAAAATAGACCCACTTAGATTGAAATATATAATGCAAAATATAATGCTCTGTTACAGAAAAACATAATATGTAAATGGCTTAATTTCTTAAAGACAATGATTCTTTTAGCCAATTGTTTACAAAGCTTGAATAATTCAAAATAATTTTATTTTATTTTTTTTACAAAGAGCAAGTACAGGAGCTGTTCAAAATCATGTATTCAATCAAAATGAAATGTGACTTGTACCGACTGCTGAAGTTGCTTGATGTTTGAGAGACTTGAAATCTGTGAAGCAATTTGAATAGATTACCGTTTATAAAAATAGTAGTAGTCTTTAAGTGTAGAATACTGCCTAACTCTGGAAATGTAGGAAAAGTCAGCATTCTTTAGGTTCAAGATATTAATTTTAAATAGCAGCTGAATGTGGCCTCATGGCAAAGCATAAAGACCTTTTTTCCTTGAAAAGGAATTTTGAAATTGTCCTTTCCCCTCACAGTGTCCTAAAATTTTTTTTTTTAAGGGGGCGGGGTTTCCTGTATTTCAGCATTCTCTGAAACTGCTGAAAGGAGGCTGTCGGTCAGGGGTATAAATAGAGTCCTGGGTAAATCCTTGAAGTCATTCCACAGCAAACCCACATGTTTCTTCGATGGCTGTTAGCAGCTTTTCATATAGCTTTTCATAGCTTTCATAGGGCGGAATGTCTATTCGATTGAAGCTGTGAATAAGCAAATCAGATTTTACATAGTTATTCAAAATAAGTAAACTGGCCTAGCAAGTGTATATTAACATAGCCACATCACTGTCTGTGTCACGTAGAATATAAAAAGGTTGCATTTCTCTAAAGTAGAGATTACCACTGTGGGGTTTTCAAACCAATTTCTGAATAACTTAACTTTTAAATCACTTAAAAGAGCTGTTTAACATTCCTTCTAAAGATCCTCAGTAGTATGAACAATAAATGAAAAGTCAAATCTGTTTGGAACTAGCACCTACGTACACAGATTGATGAGAAAGCTACAAACGTAATTTACCAAGTGTGGGCTTTTGGCAGGTTGTCAGTGCAGGCATCGATCTGGTGTATGGTGAAGAGTCGAGGGCCCGCAGCACCTGCAGATGCGGGAAAGGTGGGTCAGATCCCTGCAGGTGCATGTATCAGTCTCCAACATAAACCACAGGGTCTGGGGATCGGGAAATGCCAGCAAATCCACACAGACCACCAAAGGGCAGCAGGAAGATAATCTGAGTTTTGAATGCTGGAATTTACCTTGGATAAGGCTGGATTACTAAACTAGCATTTCAATTTGAGAAAAAACTCAGGATTGAAATCCCTCTGCCAACTCCTATCTTTTAGAGAACATCAATATCGCAAAAGAATAAGAAGAAAAGCAACTGGGCAAGTCCAAGATAAAATACATGCACATTCAAAAAGATGACAACCTAATGAAAATTTAGATTTCATGACTCAAACTTGGCTGACAGCAAAAGACCAGCAGTGTACAGAATAAATTTCAGTTAACACAGACACCCCCTACAAGTAGATGTAGGAGCAATACGACTTCACTTTATGCATCGGGGCAGTCTCTCAACAGGGAAGGTGAGCACAGCTCAAAGGAGGCTTTCCTCGTGGACCTGCAGCGTAAGCACTGTAGGCAGCACTCCTGAATTATGGACCAGTCTTGCCTGGTACATCCTCATTCACCACCAGCAGCTTTGAAAATGAAGGGCTTAAGAGTTGAAGAGCAACCACCCCCCCAGTGAAGCACCGTAATCATCAGCAATGTTACCAACTCATCCCCAAATTAGACAGCTTATTCCACAGAAAACAATTCTTAAAAATGGAAAATGGTTGTAAATAAATGGTCCAATGCCATGCAATAATTAAAGTGCTCTGACCAAACAGATGGGCTCTGTGACTCATGCTGCCTCTATCAAAAGAAAAAATAAAAAGTAGGGGAGAGAGGCACCCCAGGTTGGGAAATGGCTTGCCAGGCTGAGATGTGAATATGGAAGTGGACTTCTCCTGTGGGAATGTGGAACAGAAATAAAAGCAAGATGACCAGAAAATGAAAGGCAGAGCCATTACTACATAGGGTCTCCACCGTGCGGCACTCACTCACTACAATGACAGAGAACCCCCGCAGAAAAGGCTCTTGGGAGGGGAACAAGAGAAAGGAAGGAGAAGGAGGCATCACTAGGTGAAAAATTACAGATCATAAAAAAATAGAGTGAAATGAGCATCTGTTTATAAGCACATGGTTTGTGAAATATCTATATAAACCCAACACTGACTTCCCCTTCCCTATCCCCGCCCAGGACAGTCTGATGCCACATTGCCATCTGCCACTCAGGCTTTTACCTTGTAATGCTTTGAAGCCCTGCAGAGGCACTCTAGAAGATCCCGTCACAAACTGAAGTAATCGTGCACGGCGCTCTTCATCAAAAAACTCCACAGCTTTCCAGAACCACTTGACAACATTGCTGTCTGGTGTACAGTGTTTTAACCGGGTATTTACCTTCCAGTCACTAACATCTATCTTGCCAAGTCCACAAATAATGAGCTGTCAAAATATTGCACAAGTTATGCGCCAGTGGAAATCAAAGCCATGCCCCAAATTTCTCAAAATAGAACCTTAGATTTTCAGTGTTGGTTCTCCTCTGGGGGTTCTTAATCAAAGGTGCACATCAGATTCATTTGGAAAGCTTTTCAAAATATACACACCAGGTCCTATGCTGAGATTTTAATTCTGCACATCTGGGGTGACAGTCAAGATCTGTATTTTTAAAATCTAGAAGTATCTACTCACTGCATGTTCGCTTCCCAGGGTCTGAGAACGACTGTGATGGACTTGACAAGATAAAAGAATTTTGAAAGTTCCACAATTTCATAAGAGAATTCTAAAAAAATTTTTTTAATGGACAGAAACTGAGACCCAAAGAGTAAATACAATTTATATGTGCCTTCCTTAGACCTGCATCATATTTTACTGGCTACAACACTTACTAGCTTTGTGGTTTGGGGCAATTCAGATCACTTCCCTGGGCCAGCAGTGTCCTCTGCCAAAATATGACAGTAGCATCTATTTCACTACATCCTATGAAAAAAAACCAGTAGTGCATAGCAACTCAAGAAATGTGTTAAAAAGGGATTAATACAATATGCTTAAAAATGTTAAAATTATATTAAAGCACAAAATACATGCATACACTGATAGAGAGCTCTGCTTGACATCGTGATGCAGTGTCAGTATAGATGAACTATATCAAAATCATTTTGATACTTCTCCTTGGGGTCCAAGACGAACTCATTTTGCTAACCTAACACATTTATAACAGTGAAGTATGACAGTGTGTAGTAAAAAACAAAATGTAACTTGCAAATCCTAGATTTTATATAATTCTGTTAATCCAGTTAAACACTAAAATAAATGATATACTTTTTTTTCTAAAAAGTTTAATGATTTCCTTAGCAGTAGAAACTATATAATAAATCCTGACCCTACTGAATAAAATCTCCAACGAAGCTTCTACAGGGTTCTGAAAAGACACTCAGTCAAAGACACACTGAACAGGGAAGAGGTTACCCAATAGGATTATGGATGTATTTATAACACAAAAGATACCTCCTAAAGTCTTTTCTTCAGAGAAGTGGCAATTACAAGGCCAAATGCCTTATTCATTGCATAAACAGATGAAAATGCATTACATTTCAACTGTACTGCCATTCCTGCTGTTTTCCTCTGCCTCCTGACTACTTCCCTCTGGCCATTTCGCTATGAATAATTCAATCCAAAAGGAATGGGGATAGTAATGAGTCAAATCGATCTTTTTAGACTTGTTTGCTAATAGGTCTGTTACAGATTTAGTTGGAAGGACGTTGAAGTTAATGAATAAAATCATGTTTTAAATTATTTTTAGACTTCAAATATTTATGCTATCCCTATCCAGTAAATAATTTTGGAAACTGGTAGAATAAAATGTCATTATTTTTTCAAAGTAGTTCAGTAGAAAATTCAGATGTATTTTGTTAAACGTCTTAATTATAAAAACCAGACCTGAGGTGCCTTGAGCTTTAAAAGGAAACAAAAAACTGTTTCTTGTTTAATACCACTATTGTTAGGATACGAATGCTTCCAAAGAGTCTAAGGATGTTTAGATACAGCTTATCCTAAGTATTTTAAATATTTCCTCTATGATCTTGTCTACCAAATGATTTCTTGCAAAATTTAGTGTAAACCCAGGCCTTTATCTAAATAAATTTCAATATGGTAGACACCAATTAGTGAGGTTTTATTTAACTAAATCAATAACCGCTTAATGAGGGAATAGAAAAAAAACACTGAAAGAATGTATATATAAGACATGAAATCTGTTTAAAACAAGAGAGGACAACATGGAAAAAAAATTTTTAAATGTTCATAAATAGGAGAGATTGCTTACTTATAGAAATTCCAAAGCATGAAAGGCTTTTCCTGTAAATGAGAATTCTCAGGGCATTGAACCATAAAACTTCGAAAGCACCAGAAACATAACTTTTCTCTAAAACTAAGCAACAAAATAATTCTCGATCTTTCCTTGTTACATTAGATGACATCATAACATTAATGCACTGACCTCTAACTCCTTTTCATCAAATGTCTTCAGCAGATGCTGTGGAATTACTTCATTAAATCCTTTCTGCAGAGCCAGGAATTGAGCCTCAATACCTCGTAAAAATCTCCAGTTCACATAGAGTCTGTAAACATTGGACAGAGGTTTCATATGATTGTATATTCAGATTTGGTAATTATTATGAATCCCTACTTTAGCAACATTGCACTTTATGAGCTTCTAGCATTAAGAATTGAATCTAAAAAAACCTCACACTGATGATGAATGGATTCTGAACTGTGAGGCAGTTCTATGTAGATAAAAAGTGGCTAACAAAAGCAGCATCAATAAAGCAAATCTTCAAATCAGAGAAACTCCTAGTAAACTGGAAGTCTACTGGACCTCAGATGGGTCTGAAGCTAAAAATCCATTATAACGTAATGCCAATAACCAGAATAAAGAGCGCACTTACTCAAAAATTACTGTTTTTCTAGTTTTACTTGAAAATATAATCTGAATGTTCTGGGTGTTTTGTTTACACTTGGAGAAGGTCTATGGGAGAAGAGGAGGCAGAATATTTTGAATATCCTCATATTCAAAATGAGAAGAAATAGTAAAAGCAACAATAATAAGCACTTTTTGATTAAATACCCATTGTTCCCTGAAGGCTATAAAAACTCTGGAAGACATAATTTTACCAAAAAATAAATTACACTATATTATATCTACTGCATAACTTTACTTATGTTTTTTATCAGAACTTATTTATAATTGGATTGCTTTTATTTCTCTCTCTACCCAGGAAAACCTCTCCATCTCACTCATCTCGGAATTACTCATCTGTCAAATTTATCAACATTTCCTTTTCCAAATCCGGTGAAATAGTTTTCTACCTTAAGAAATAAGTTACTTAACGCTATATCCTTTGGAGGACCTCACTTTTGTTTGTTGGCTTATGGGTACAGCAAAACAGCACAACTGTAAAAGATTTTTTATCTCACACCTACAGTTGGCAAGGGATTGTTACTGTACGCTATAAACATAGACTGAACCCTGGAGACTGGGATCTAGGAACTGAGTAGAACACACTAGATCCTGAAAGTGACACATTGCTAAGACTCAGAAAATTCCCACTCATTTATTTACTTTTTAATTAAAAATGTAATATGTGGTGGTTACATATATAAAGAAAAATCAAACATTAACTGTGAAGACAGAGTAAAACCTGAAAGTCCATTCTTTTACCCTCTTTCCCTCCCTATTCCCAGGCTACCACCTCTGCTCCGTCACATTAGGCATGTACTTTATTTGGTATGTAGCCTTCTAGACCGTCTTCTGTATAATCACAAAACACCACCACAGAATTTGTTCCCTTATAATTCTTCTAAGACTCACTTTTTAAATTTGACAGTTTAAGCAGTCTTTTTAAAAAAAATCCACATAATATTCTGTTGAATGTATGTATTTAATCGTTTTCCTCTAAAAACATTTCAGTACTTTAAATTTTTTACAAGTAATATTTAATTGAACATCCTTATTTATATTTCTTTAATTACACCTGTGTTTCTGTAGAAAATTCCTAAAAATGGAGCTGCTATGGGGATCTGAACCCTTGATCTCGGTGTTACACCACCACGCTCTGACCACCTGAGCTAACCAGCCCCCTCTCATAGTTTTATGTTTAGAAGACTTTAGTTACCACAGGCCAAACTAACCCAATACTTCAAAAATTCCTCAATTTTTATTTTATAAAACTTGAAGAACATCTCCTTGTATTTATCCCTTACACTCACAATGTGCTCTTTTATAAACAAGCTAAGTGGTAGTAATTCAGCACAAAAGCACTTCTCAATTGCTACCTGTGGTAGCTACCACACATGGCCCCAATGCCCCGTGTCTCCTGGCATTCTCATCTTTGTATAGCCTCTCCTCCACACTGAACCTGTGCTGGCTGACTCGCTTTAACAAATAGAATACAGCACAAGTCATGCTGGCCAGCACCAGGCTTAGGCCTTACAAAGATCTGGCAGCTTCTGCTTTTGTGCTCTGAAAAGTCAGCCAACCCATAAAAAGTGTGGCTATCTTGCTGGGAAGAAGGGAAAGGCCGCAGGGAAAGGAAAAGACCTTTGATACCACATGGGGAGAACCAAAGAACCCAGCCAACAGTGAGAAGTAAGCCCCATACAGTGACCCCAATCAAGAGCCATTCCAAGCAGCCCTCACCACTTGAGCCGTCTTTGCCGAGGCATCACATACATGAGTGAAGAGGCTATCCTGGCATTTTGTTCCTAGCTGACACCTCGTGGAATAGCAGTGTGCCATCCCAGCTGTTCACTGCCCAAATTACTGACCCTTGGAATAGTGAGAAATAATAAAATGGTGGTTGTTTTTAAGCTGCTAAATTCTGCAAAAGCCTATTTTGTAGCAATAAAGAATTCTACCTAAATACTTAAATGGTTTTCCATATTGTCATTCTAGAACATTAAAAAAATTCTCATCCTTGAGGACACAGAAATGTTTACCTGACATATTCTTTTTTATTTTCTTCAGTAACAGGGATACTTTTGCCATTTGGTTTAAGTTCATGCTGAATAATTTCACCATATGCATTATGTTCAACACAGAAGGTATGGTCCAAAACACCTGTAATATCGTTCTCACTAGATAGGAAAGAGAGGGAAAGATATGGAACTTGGAAATCTAAAGTACATATCCTATTAATTGGTGAGAAATAAAACTAAGATAGTTTTATAATATGATACATGTAAGGTCAGATTCTTCTTACTAGTTCTTATGCTAACATATCACCTAGTTCTTGGGTAGCAAAGCCAAAGAGCTTTATAACCTCCATAAACACAGGAAACATTTCACTTCTTGAGTAACGAGAAAGAGCCCTGGTCAAAGCTGGGCTTAGCTAGAACCACCAATAGAGGGAAATGTCAGTTATGTTTGGCATTCAGATGAGAGGCCCTGCAGAATCTGGGTACTCTCTAGAAACGAAATGTCTGAGTATCCCCAGTGAGAAAGCCACTTGCATATTTTGTAAAAATAAATATGGCCAGTGTCTCTTCATAAACAAACAGCCTCTTACAAAACAGAATTAGTTCTTACCTTAAACAGAATTAGTCTTACTTTAAAAGTATGATTTGAACAATCACCACTTCATTAAAAGCAATGGCAGCTGGAATTTGCTATTCTAACACATTCAAGATTGAAAAAAAACTTGCATCTTGTTGAGGAAATCATTATATACAGTACTTTTAAAAATAGAATACACCAGGTTTCTTCCTTTTTAAAGTAATAATACTCTCTAATTTTACATTTGTAATGTACAGAGAAGCAGTAAAAAGGGAAAAAGTCTTATGTAGTCCTGTCACTCAGATAACCACTCAATATTTTCTGTGCATAGCTTTTTAAATTTTAAAAAAAGCACATCAGTTTTGAAACGTATTTTTTTTGAAGCTCAGATTCTAACTATAATGAATAGATATAAGACTCAATACATACAGTATCCACACTAAACTGTTATGAAGGTCAGGATCAACTAACTCCATATCATCCAAAGTAATTGATTTTCCGAGCAACTGTTTATAAAAAGGCAGCGTGAATCCACCATCAATATAATGTCCATGAAACACTGCCATTCCCATTATTCGTCCAACAAAGTGGAAATATGATAAATGTTCCTGAAATTGAAAAGAATGTACATAAAAACTCAAGTTAGAAAATATCCAGAGAATTTTTAATAAAAATTAAATATTTAAGCAACATTATTATTTTGATAAGCATCAAATTTGTACTCTATAACTATTTAAATGGAATAGATCATATCAAAGCTCAATAATCATTAGGGAGTATTTCTTTAGGGTGTGCTCAAGATTCTCTACCTCACATATTACAGAGTCAATGCCTCTCTCAAAGGATATAATCATTTTGTAAAATTTATCTTTCAGAAATTAAGTCCAAACTACAGTCCCACCGTAGTTTCATTAAACCACTTGCAGATCCAGTTCTTTTCCTCTCCTCTCACCTCCTGCACTTTTGTCATGGAAAAAAAGCTTTCAACCCTAAATCTCCCTACTTTCTTGACCTAACCAAAAATTAAACTTCAAAATAGATTTGGGGCTGGCCAGTTATTCAATTGGTTGGTGCGCAGTGTTATAACACCAAGGTCAAGGGTTTGGATCTCCATACTGGCCAGCTGCCAAAAAAGGCAAAACAAAAAACAACATAGATTTGGTGTCAGATTTGTATTGTGGGGGTGATTACACCAGTTACTGGCCATGCATACCTGAGTAAATTAATTAACTCCTGTAGGACTAATTGTCCACATCTGGAAATATGAGGTTAATAATAGTACATAAAAGGAGTCTCTCTGTGAGGAGTAAATGAGGTGATGAAACCCATGGCACCAGGCCTGGCATATGGTAAGCACTCAACAAATGTGAGCTGTTATTACTAACAGTGGGGGTAGTAGGCTCCCCACGAAGAGCTTTCACCTAAAAATCTTCCCTTAATAAAGAATTCCCTGCAATGAATCTAACTTTTATATCATCTTTGGATATGTGTGGTCTTTCATCATAGATTGTTTTGTTACTTGGATATTTGTATTTTAAAATTCTTTTACTTCTCTATTTAATAAGTAATATTTAAGCTCATTTTTAAGCCTTCCTTTAATCTTAATCTTAAAAAGTTTTTCTTTTTTAAAATACATGTTTACTACAAAATATTTAGATAAAATACAGATAAGCAAAAAAGACAGAAATCACCCATTATATAATACCTAGAAAAAACCATCATCATTAGAGTGTAGAGCCTTTCAATGTTTAAATATATTCATATTTACCAAAGTTGTATCACTCTATTTTGTAACCTTCTTTTCACTTAACATATCACAAACACCATCTTTACATATCATTAAGTATTATCCTACATTATCATTTTAGTGGCTGTATAGCATGCCCTTGTATGGAAAGATAATAAAATAGAAAAACAATAAGTTAACAATAACTGCTAACTTACACTGAGTGCTTAATAATGTATAATAGGGTTAATAATGTATAGCACCATGTTAAATGCATAATGTGCAGGTCCATTTAATTCACACAACTCCTTTCTGAGATTACAAAATATATTTATTATTAATAGCAATGATAAGGGCCGGCCCGTGGCTCACTTGGGAGAGTGCAGTGCTGATAGCACCAAGGCCACGGGTTTGGATCCCTATATAGGGATGGCCGGTTAGCTCACTTGGGAGAGCGTGGTGCTGACAACACCGAGTCAAGGGTTGAGATCCCCTTACCGGTCATCTTTATAAATAAAATAAAATAAAATAAAATAAATAGCAATGATAAAATTGAGGTTTATGTCAGTGAACTTGCCCAAGGTCGCAAAGCTACTAAGTGATGAGACCAGGCTATGATCCCATGTCTTTCTAATTCCAGAATCTAAGATCTTAACCATTGAACAATGAATATCTCTGTGCCCAAATTATTGCACATATCCATAATCATTCGATTGAGAAAATTTTCTGGAAGAGGAATTGCTGACTCAGAGGCTATGACTAAGATAAGAGCAAGTAATTCCTATGTAATGAACCATATGGACATTTAAAGACAAAGAGCATTATACATCACAATTTAATTCATATCATCGTAATTACAAATCATACCGGATTAACTGCAGAATCAGGATTGATCTGCAATGTATAGATATCATCTCTTGAATACTGGAAGAGGCCATAGTATGGATTCAACATTTCATGTGACAAAAGATACAACCATTCCCTAGAAAACAAGGTATGACAAAGGAATTTTTTGTTAATGAACACATTTTTATTAAGATATGCTATCATTTAATCACTTTAGCAAAGAATGTTTTAATTAATAAAAGGAAATGAAGCATTAACTGTAGTATATAAGATCACACTGGAAAAAATCTACCATGCCCAAACAGCAAATAAAAACTTTTTGAAAGAAAAAAAAAATTTTTTTTTAATGGTTAGAGCACAGTGTTACAATCCCAAGATCAAAAGTTCAGATCCCCATACCGGACAGCACCAAAAAAGAAAGAAAGAAAGAAAATATTTTTTTAAAAAACCAACTTTTTTTTATTACATTGAATTCACTTATCACTCAATTTTGGGCAATTTTATTACATTTTAGCATCAGAGAGTACAAGTATTATACCACTCATGAGATGCTGCAGCCCAGTGGTCTGCTACTTTTAATTGCCAAATAAATTAGTAATCCATTCTAAATACAAAATGAAGGGAAGAATATGGGTTTTTAAAATTTTTTGGGGGGGGGGGGTTTTGGCAGCTGACTGGTGCAGGGATCCAAACCCGTGACCTTGGAGAGAATACGGGTTTACTTCAAAACGTCAAAGTGATCTAGAATATTCTGGTCCACTATCACAGCAGATTTATACTAGTTTATAAAGATTATGTAATATAGCATTAATTTACTCTTACTTTTGGACAAGGGTGTGTTTTGTTGATGGTACTGTTTTAGTAAAGAAATTTTATTATCCATTTATCCCCTTTTAATGTATTAACCCTCAAACATACCATGAAGAAAATGTAAGTGGTCAGAGGCACCTGGCACAGAGGGACACAAGTGCGAGCCTGCACTCTTCAAGTGTGCTCTGCAGCACTTCTTGATTTCAAGGGTCAAATCAGTGTTTTAAAGACCTCCTAATAAAAGTACTATTACCTCAAACTTATTAAATCCTTTATATTTTTCAAAGTATAAAAGATAACTTGTTACTTATCCTGGTGAAACTGAAATAAAATCATTAGTCTAGGACTTAAAAGATGCAGTTTTAGTCTCAATTTTTGTCATTCCTCAGCTAAGGAGTGTTATTTAAATGATGTGTTTTCATATTACAAATTAGACTGAATAAGATATTTTCAGCAAATGCAATGGAATTAACAACTAGTTAAATAAAAGTTTCAAAATTCTATAATGTGATAGAGTCTAAATCAAATTACTACCATTATGTAACACTTAAAAAAACTACTCTAGAGATTAAAAAAAGGAAGTGAGTTCTCCATAAGCAGCCTTCCCAACACACATAACATTCATCTCACATGTCTTACATGTTTTTCATGTGTGGTTTTTGTTTGTTTGGGTTTTTTTGGCAGTTGACCATTACAGGGATTGAATCCTATACCTTGGTGATATCAGCACCACACTCTAACCAACTGAGCTAACTCAACTGAGCCAGCCCATTGTATGTGTGATTTTTAAAAAGAAAATCCAAATTTTTGTTTTGTTTCACCAAGTATTTAAGAATACACATAAGAGTACAACTCAACTATTTGGGGGTTCTACTATGGAATAAAGTTCAGAAAAAGCAGTTCACTGCCATATTCTATTTATTTTGTCCAAACACTGATAGCAGTAGGGTTAAAAAATAAAAAAAACTAACTACTTATTTGATCTATACATATAATTAGAGTACTTAGATGCCATCAGCAGGTAAGTTTCCCAACAAACATTCAAAATCTAGTTATGAGTAAATAATAAGAATTCCACAGAAACTATCAAGCCCTAAGTATGATGTGCAAGAGATCATTTTTAAAAATTCAAACTAAAGAAACATCCATTTGCATAAAAAGGTAACAATGAAAACAAGTCTACAGATGAACACACAAGTTGATGCCAAACAACAATTATGGGACTTAGTGGAAACACAATTTAATTTAGGTCAGATTAACATTAGGGGAAGAATAATTATCATGATGATCCTTAGAATATTTCAATACAAAGCTGTAATGTTTCTCCTACGTTTACATAAAGTGAATTTTCACACCTGGAAAAAAAATTCTGACAGTATGTATACTATCAGAAATAAATCAATTTAACGATGTGGGAATGTATGACTGTACTGAAACATTCTGGGGACGATTATGATACATACATGTGCATACACACATGTGCATGCACACACACACATATACTCATTTAACAAGGTAAAAAGCATGGCAATGAATGCAAAGGGAAACAGTATTTACTTTAGATAACGTCATTAAAGTCTAAAGATTTTTCCTGATGGCAGAAAGCAGAGGAAATAATGTGCTGAAGGAGAGAGATGAAGAAAACACAGGGCCTGCAAGTCCTACCAACAATCCATGAAATGCTATGGCTAGTTTTCAGAGAAAGTCTCATTGGGCTATATGATCCACTGCAGAGTTCTAAAATACTCTTCTGGTGGCAGTACTATCCTAACCTCATTATGAATAAATCTATTAAGATACCCTCTGTATTGCAGACATCAGGGAATATTATACTAGAAAATAAATGTCAATGAGAAAGTTATGTCACAGGAAGTATATGAAATTTGTTAGTATAAAAACCCATTGCTATTAACTAATAAGCAAGTCTTTACCTTGCAACCCCTCCATAATCAAGGCCTTCTTCTCCACGAAATTTTATCATTAATCGCTTCCAGAGATCTTTTGGTCTCATTTTCATGACCTGTCGATATGATTCCTGAAAGAAATTTTAAGTATATTATTATTATTAGGTACTTTTAAGCTATTATTTAAACTCTCCCTCCCATAAAACATAAGTTTATTTAAATAAGATGAAATTTTTTCAATAATCGAGTCAATGGATGAATTCCAAACGTTTTAAACTTCATGGAATTTTAGGAACAAAATGGATATAGCTTATTCCTATTGAAACTAATTCAATTGATAAACATTATATTAAATGCCTACCAGGTGCAATATTAAATATTTTAGTTCTATGAACCATAGCAATAGTTCCACTCACATTGAAAACAGAACTTGGTAGAAGAGGGCTGGCCAGTTAGCTCACTTGTTTAAAACGTGGTATTATAACAACAAGGTCAAGGATTTGGGTCCCTGTACTGGCCAACCCTCTCCCCCCCCTCCCCCCCCCAAAAGAATTTGGTAGAACAAATTTTTTTTTTTTTTTTTTTTTCCATGTCCGGCAACGGATCGCAACCCTCAGTGTCGCGCCCGTACCGGACTGGGACCGGCAACGGGATCGCAGCCCTCGGTGTTGCTCCCACACCTCGCTCAGCCAGTGAGTGGGAACCGGTCTGTATGTGGGATCCAAACCCTCGGCGGGAGCGCCACCACGCTCCCAAGCGGCGCACTGTAGCAGTGCGCCACTGGGCCAGCCCTGAACAACTAAATTTTTTAAAATTGGTTAACAAAATTCCAGGTTATAGGCACCACTAGAAAGCAAATGCAAGGAAAACAAAGTTTCAAAAGAACAAAATTACTAATGTGATCTTCATTACACAATTTCATATCACCTTAAAATACAAATGACTGACCACAAAAAAGGTCAGAACTATTTTGTGAGAAGAATGTTCATCCTTTCACAAAAGGATTACCAGGCCCCCCGTCTCCTGTCCAGGAATCTTCTAATGAGTGGGAACCCCATGCCTTTGACTTCTGCCACCTATTATGCAAGAACTTTGAAACTGGTATTAGGGCTATAATGAAAAGATAAAAGTATATATCACAAAGGAAGATTTTCAATAAATTAAGGAAATAGTTCAATAGTAATTTAGAAATCTTTTTTTTAAATTTAAGAGTCCCATACCTTTCAGAAGAAGTGGAAAGTAAGGGATGGATAATATTTGTGGTGTTTTAAAATTCATTAACAAATAAGTATTTGCAATGCAGAGACCAAACTGATCCAATTGGAACATCTGACACTTTTCGTTCCATTTAAATGCTTATCTTACCTATTAAATCTCTCCAATATTATTGCCTTTATACCCCACAATTAAAAAAAAATTAATGAGAATACTCCCATTCTAAAGAGATATGAGTCCCAAAAAAGAATTCTTGGAAAAGAGAAAGTAAAATGCTAAAATTTAGTATTTCTATAATTTAAAATAAGACTTCTAAGTTTACCTCAAAAATCTCTTCTCTGGAAACCTCAATGCGGCAGTGGCCAGCCTGAGGCTGCTGTTGGGAAAGTTCTTGCCGCAAAATTTTTAGTTTCTGAACCAGGTCTCGCTTGTACCTTGGGACTGTCAGACACTCTGTGTCATCAGGGCATAATGACACCATTTGCTGTTGCTGTTGGTCTTTCAATTGGTTCTGGCGACTAGAAGTAAACAGAAATTTTATGATTGAAGTATTTTAAATTAAAAAGATTACAATTATATATTTAAAATAGCATCATACTGTAAAACAAGTCTAGCTATATCATTTTCCAAGCCTTAATAGGACATGCTTGCCTTGACATTTTTGGCAACAATAAAGCAACTCCAAAGTTTATTTCTCATAATCCGTATGAATTGACAGAAACGGATAATGGAATTTTATCCATAAAGCTTTATACAGCTGCTGAGAGAGAGCAAATTTTTCACATACAGTTTCTATTTTCCTCCACATAGTTTACCATCACCATTTTAAAATTTGGCATATGCCAAACACTGCTTGTTAACTAGAGTCTGTCTTTCTTCAAGAGCCACAGAGGAGTTTGAAATGGCAGCTTGGCAGGGACCCTTTCTCCTATACCTGCTATAGTCTAGACCACAAGAATGTGGGAGATCACATGTAAGTTACTGGCACAGAGATACAAGCACTTTCCGAATTTAACATTTTAACCATTTTTAAGTGTACACTTCAGTAGTATTAAATATATTCACATTGTTGTGCTAAGGTAACTTCAAACCACAAACACATGAAAATAATCTCCCAAGTACATCATAAATATAATAACAACTTTTAAAAGGCAAGTTGACCAGATACATTTTAATTCTCATAGCATAAAATATTACATCTACGAATTTTTTTTACAGAACCCTATGATAGTTAATTCCAATAAGCTGTCAGGAAATAAAAAGTTAGATAATTCACTATTGATGTCTATGCAGTCGCTGAGTGATAACAGTTGGAGTTTAAAATTTCACACACAACAGACAAGAGGACAATCTTTTAACCTAAAGGTAAAGGGCAATGGTAACTATGATAAAATATACAAAAATGACTTTCAGTTCTCCAACAGATCACTCAAATTCACTTTACATATAGTGATTCTTATGTAACAGGCCAAATTTTATACCTAAAACATACGACCAAACAGAGAAAATATAGCTTTGTTGAAAATGTCAAGTCAATATTAAATACTCTTATAAACATTATAAAGGTGTTTTACACACACACACACACACACACACACACACCAGAATATTATACAAATAAAAGTATTCCATAAACAATTGTATACTCCTATTTTTAAAAAATAAATTGGGGTATATATCAGACCAGATACAGAAACTAACTCAAGATGGATTGCAGACCTCAGTGTAAAACCTAAAGCCATAAAACTTCTAAACACAGGAGAAAATTTTTATGACCTGCCTTAGGCAATGATTCCTTAGATAAAACACCAAAAACATACCTATAAAAGGACAAATGAATAAATCAAATGTCATCAAAATTTTAAAGAATTTCTGCTCTTCAAGAGACACTTAAGAAAATGAAAAGACAAGTCACGGAGGAGGAGAAAATCTTTGGAAAGCATTTATCTGATATCTAAATATCTAAAGAATTGTCAAAACTAGACAACAGAAAAACTAAATAGCTCAATTTAAAAGGGGGAGGACTGGTCGGTTAGCTCACTCAGTAGAGTGTGGGGCTGATAACACCAAGGTCAAGAGTTAGGATCCCCATACCAGCCAGCTACCAAAAAATAAAGAAAGATATAATAAAAAGGGGGAAGAGGTACAAAAAATTTCACCAGGGAAGACATATTGATGACAAATAACCACATGAAAGACATTCAACGTCATTAGTCATTTGAGAAATGCAAATTAAAACCAGAATGAAATACTACTATACTCATATTAGTATGTCTAAAATTAGTCAGAGCATGATACACACACAGTAAATGTCAGTTATTATAATTACTACTAATACAGTTATTGGGTTAAAAAACATCTGTAAGACATGCTTTTCAAGCAAGGAAAATGAAAAAACGAGAGCATGATACACACACAGTAAATGTCAGTTATTATAATTACTACTAACACAGTTATTGGGTTAAAAAACATCTGTAAGACATGCTTTTCAAGCAAGGAAAATGAAAAAACTGACTAAAAATAATTTCTTAAAAGAATATATTCCTTGGCACAGTTATTGAGCCCTATTGACAATATTTTTGCAACAGTTTAACAGCATTGTACACTATCATTGTTGAGGCCTCACAGGAACTGCACAATCCTCAGAATATCAAAAGCGTTGTTCTGTAGTGAATATTGTGAATAATACTGCAGGAGGGATGCACATAAGAGGTAAAGGCTGAGGGAGATTAATGCATCTGCATAAGAAAGGATTTTCTGAAGTCAAGAGGATGGCCTAAAATGGACATTTTATATATAATAGGCCTAGTACATATTTTGAAGAGGTAACTTCTCTTATTGCTTCCTCCCCCCAAATTAATTCCCAATTCTCCTTAGTTTGAATATTGTGTTCCTCTCTAAAACATAATTCACTCCACTTTATTTTTATCTGGCTCAGATAAGCACTCTCTATATGATTATACTGCAATCAGAATTTTTTCATTTCCTAAGTGCTGAAACAGGAAAAAAAGTGATAAAAACCAAAGTAACCTAAAATTATTTGTGGTTGTATAATGATATAATCCATACGTTATAGTATCCTAAAATTCAGACCAATTTCATCAATTCAGAATTAGCCTAATGATAACAATAACCTATGTACTATTAACAGTTTTTGCCCCTCCAAAAAAAATTCCACAGAGAGCAATAAAAATCATATTAGCTCTCCCAAAAGGTAACAATATATTTGACAGCTCAGATTCAAAACTCCTTTAATCCATCTAAAAAAATCCCAAAATTTAAAAATCTTTTAAAATAAAAATAAACATTAATGGAATAAAGAGATTTTTATTCAACATATCCTGATAAATATGGATTAATAAATCAACAGCTAAATTTTAAAATTACTGCCTGAGTATCTTTTTAAAAACAGCAATTCAAGGTTACAATTGTTTCTTATCCCTCAATGTAATGAATTCAATTTCACATATGAATTAGTTTTTATTCAGCTATATAATGTAAAACCTAACTCCCTTATCTCTTTAAATTTATGATAGAAATTTTAATGCTGCAAATAATTTTTACATATTTGTCTAATATAATATGAATATAAACCCCAGGGAAAATTTATCAGGTTAGAGATTTTACTGATGACACTAGCAGCTAGAGTTTTGAAATCCCATCCACTTAAAAAAATAAAAAATAAAAATAAAAAATAAATATATATATACACACACACACACACAAAAATGCTTAAACTTTTTCACAGCACAACTTGCAAGTCAAAGATATTGAAGAAAGGAACAAAATAATACTTCAATACAAAATTAAATTTTCAAATGAAACCTTTCTACTTTAAATATCCATAAAACTTCCAGATAAGGCAAATATTGACCATATTAGTGCAAACTGGTAACAGAATTGGAAAACTAATAATCATAATAAAACTAGTCAAGTGTTTTTCAAATTACTTCCTGTCATTTACTGCAACAGAAATGGCAATGAACATTTCTAATCATCCCACCAGTAGTCCCTCCTTTGGAAAATTAATTTTTATTCAATTATTTAATGCAACTAACTATTTAGTCAACAGACAAAAGGCCTATAACTGTTCTACTGAAATGTTCCACTGGCAACATCAAAGCAAACTCCTATTACCTAAAGAGATGATCCTGAGAGCAGGAGATAAATAAAGTACAACCACCTCTTGCAGCTTTCCTGGGCCTTCGAAAGAGCCACTCTGACTCTTGATTATCGTGACACATTTGCCAAGTACTTGGGTATATTACATACTAAAGAAGCAAAAATAAATGGGGTATGGGTCCTCTTCTTAAGTAATTCAAAGTCTAGTGGGGGAAGCAGAAAAGTAACAAACAATTATGATACAAAAATAAAACAAAAGCCCTCCTGTAGAGAGCTTCAACATCTCATTTCCCCAAATCCCAATGAAATGTCCCTATAAACCACTTAAAAAATCCATATACAAAAGTAGAGTCCACATGGTTAAAGATGTTACTGGAAAAAATAAAACTATAAATGGATTAAAAATATTCATCTATAGTTCAAATTTTAAAATCTAAGGAATACATTAGAAAAATGGGCAAAGTACATAAACAATTTACATAAGTTGATACAACTGGTCAATAGAGAATGAAAAGCCATTCAAGCTCAGTAGGTAATCGTCAAGAGACGGGAAGAGGACCTTCACAAAAATTGGAAATCCAAATGGTCAATAAACCTATAAAAAGATGGGCAACCTCAGTAGTAACTAGGGAAATTCAAATTAAAGTCACAATGAGGTACCATTAAACATCATCAGACTGGCAAAAAATTTTAAAATCCAACAATACCAAGTACTGGCAAGGTTCTGGAGTAACAGGAACTTACATACTGCTAGTAAAAGACAAACTGGTATAGCTATTCTAGAAAAGCTGCCCTCATATATTAAAGTTGAAGACAAAAATATTCTATGACATAGCAATTCCACCACCAGGCAAGTGCCCTAGAGCAGTGTTACTCAAAGGGTAGACTATGGACTATACTTCTTTTGCTATGTAGGCTATAGATCCTAATGCACAGACACAATCTAAACTTCTCTGTATGTCTTCAACTACCTACACATTGTAAGGTTTTCAAGTACTTGTGAACTTCATTTGTAACTAAGATTTTAGAATCTTCTATCCACAGTAAACTAAGCTCTGTTGACATAATGAGACTGCCAGGATAATTATATGTATTTCAAAGAAGAAACCAAGGATGTACATTTTAAATGTATTCTCCTGTTATCCTAAACAGATGGTAACCAGTTCTTTTTTTTTTTTTTTTTTGCTTTATTTAATCTAGCGCCAAAAAGATGAATGAAACAAGGATTTTTTTTTTTTTAAGATGAACAGTAAGGGGATCTTAACTTGGCATTGTCAGCACCACGCTCTCCCAAGTGAGCCACGGGGGCTGGCCCTGAAACAAGGATATTTTTAAAAGTCATCTTGAATTATACTATTTTTTGTTTTTAAACATTAACATACTTAATAAGAACTTCACCATAAATGAATGAAGAAGGCAGAACAGGTAATATCATTCATTTAGAGAAGCTAAAATGAATTATTTGGGGGTCACAGAGAACTTTGTTCTCCAGATTTTTAGCCCAGAAACCTTATTGCTATACTATTGCCAAAGTGTTTTTGCCAGAATTGTTGAAAAAGACACTTTGCTACTTTGCTTAGTGATGAAGTTTCCTTCTTTCTTCCACAGAAGGCAATGCCAGGAAATAATGGAGTTAGAAAAATCTAGGCAGCTAGAGACAAAAGAAAAGGGAAGGATGGAAATAATACACAAACAATGCTCGGTATAGTAGTTAACAGCAGACTGAAGCCAGAGTGTCTGCGTTTTAATTCAGACTTGGCCACACACTGCCTGGTGACCTGTGGAAAGTAACCTAACTTCTATGACTCAGTTTCCTCATTTGTAAAAATGGCAGTAACTACCTCAGTTTTTCTGAGGATGGAACTGCTAACCTATGTAAAGAACAACTTGGCACACAAAAAGTGCTACTGAAGTATTAGCCATTAATATTAGCTATGTTGCAATGGCAACACAAAATTAGCCTGATGAGCCTCTACTTTTCCCATCAAGCTACTTCCTCTGTAAAAGGCCCTCTTGCATGAGAGCCTTTGAAGCATAATCTTTTCCTAACATTTCAGGAGAGGTTCCTACTTAAGCATAATGGGATTAAAATACTCATATATCAGAGTAAAACTTGTCACACGCTTACATAAAATTTTGCTCAACAGAAGTAAATTATAAGAGAGCATTCTTTCACATTATTATAAAAAGCATGTATCAGTTTCCTCTTGTTCAGACTTGCATTTTAATACGTTTTGTTTCAAAAACTTACTTTAAAACTAAATGCAAGTTAGCAGATAGCCGAGGATCTGTAAATTGTGTTGTTCTGTTGTTATGGTCAACGAAATAAACTCTGCCTGTTGCCGTATTACGAATCTCCCATCCAGGAGGCAATGGACCAAGCTCTTCACAATTGATGTTGCTAAGATCCCTGCAAAAACAAATATAAAATAAAAAATACCTCATTGCTGGTCCTACTGAGCCAAGCAAGTGTAAATGACACAGAACAATTCCATGAAGTCTGACAAAATGTATTGTTTCAGAAACTTGAGATGTTCAGCTGGAATCTTTAATTCCCAATGGTTTAACAAACTCACATATTCAAAACACAATCCATAAATGGCTCAGAAAGACGTATCACATAGCTTACATTTTTAGTAAGTTCTTGGAATTTAATGTAATACAGATTTTAAATTAATATAAAAGCAATCACAACATTTGCCAACATAAACTGTACTTCAATACTTGTTTGACAGAAAATATTGTCTTACAAGTCAGTGATATAAGGAATTAAATGTTTTCTAAAATTTCCATTCAATTATTTCTTTCTTTACTAAACCATAAAATTTGTGTAAATAAGTGTCCATTCCCTGATTAATTTTAAGCTCTCCAGCAAAGCAAAACTGGAAATGGTGCTGAAATTATAATCCCCAAAATAATCACAGCATTTTTAAAAAAAAAAAAAAGGTGTCAGAAGTGACTGCTGTATTTTGAATTTTGAAATCTGTGAAGTTAGTGAATGAAGAACCTGTTCAAGACACCTCAGGGAGAATGCTTTGAGGCTTACTGCAACAATAAAAAAGCTAAAAGACTTTTCATGGTCTTCATTGTTATTATATCACACATTCTTTAAATACTATTACATACAGACAAGGATTTATAGGACCTTAAAGAATGAGATAAGGAGCTTCCACGTTGGTGAACACATTGAGGTGCTGGAGGGAGGGATGCCCAGAGAGGGCATGGAAGCTCCTCCCCATATCTTGCCCTAGGTATTGCTTCCTTTTGGCCATTCCTGAATTGTATCCTTTATAACAAATTGGCAATAGAATTGCAAATTTTTATCCTCTGCACTCTTGGAATAATAACTCCCAGAGTGAAGCATCCAAAGTATTGAAGTTGCTGTCATTATCCATGCTGGGAGACTGAAGTCATTGCCATCAGTGACCCCACGGTGGATGCGTGTAAGGATGTACATATGCTAAGGTCATTTCCAGCCTTAAATGAATATTTAGGCTACCAGAGCCATCTGTAAATCTAAAGAAACAACATTGTGAAAGTGACTAAGCAAACTCAAGCATCTACACATTATAACTGTTGGCTTTTGTGGTCCTGTTTTTATTTTTTTTTAAAAAGTGAAATAAAAGCAACATGTCTAATGTAAATTTAAACTGCAACAGATAATCATAAATAATGACAAATTTCATCAAAATCACATTTTAAAAGTTAATACTAGAAAAGGATTTTTTCCAAAATGATCTCTTCTTGTTCATAGTGAAACACAATGAAGGGCGCATATGGGCACCCACAGATGTGTCGAAGCAATGATTTTGACTTCTGCTTACAGGTACGCCAAGACACTCTCCTGCTATGGAAATAAAGCTTTTAAAAAAAAAACATACTCGGGGGCCGGCCCGGTGGCGCACTGCTACAGTGCGCCGCTTGGGAGTGCGGCGGCGCTCCCGCCGAGGGTTCGGATCCCACATACAGACCGGTTCCCGCTCACTGGCTGAGCGAGCAAATGTACAAGTTCTGGTATTTAAAAGAAATTGAATTAGGTTGTTTTCTATTCTACATTAAAATGAAACTTTAAGGGCCAGCCTGTGGCTCACTTGGGAGAGTGCGGTGCTGATAACACCAAGGCCATGGGTTCAGATCCCTATATAGGGATGGCTGGTTAGCTCTCTTGGGAGAGCGTGGTGCTGACAACACCAAGTCAAGGGTTAAGATCCCCTCACCAGTCATCTTTAAAAAACAAACAGACAAAAAAAAAAAAAAACTTTATATTACAGAACACATAAAATAACATTAAATATATTTATGTAAGGTTAAAAAATTTTTTAAAACTTCTTTTAAAAAGTCTAACCAGAAATAAAAATATCAATCTATTACCCTTTTTTAAAGGGTCTGTTTTGTATGTTTTTCCCTGGTCAATTTTTGAACTCCTAAAAGACCCATGTTTTGCCCCACTTTTTTAAAGGGGTAGCAGGGGAAAGGGGCTGGTAACTGGGAGGCTGGGGTGGGATTGCAGAGAAGTAGATAAGACTTTCTACTAAATGTCAAAATGAAATGACTATTAGAAAGAACCAAACTTTTACATAAGGTATTTTTAGAGGTTGAAGATTTTTTTTTTTTAAATCAAAGAAATCCTAGGTAAATTGGATATTCTGTGGTATGAAGAGTTCTTAAAATATGTTCTTACCTAGGTACTCTTGGATCATGCCAAGTGCTCACACCAGTCTGAGTATGTAAGAAATACACCTGGCCTTGTTGCGTTGTCCTCTGCTCTGTAAAATTAAGAAACACTAATAATAAAAACATATTCAGAATGTCCAAATCAAAAACAGTTATATACACTAGGATGATACGATAATAGGAAAAAAATCTCCAAATTTCCAATCTGTTTCATTACCAAAAAATAGCTTTAGAAATCATTTGTTCTGCCCCCTGGAAACAATCTTATAAATGGTAACGTGGGTTACAGGCTAGCTATATAAAAGCTACCTAAACGTACAATGTGGCTCAAACACTGAACATGTTGCAATGGAAAACAGAAAACAAGATGACCCCGATACCAATAATTAAACAAAACAGAAGATGAAGAAATGATCTTTTATTTGTCTTAAATGTGGAGCCTGAGGAAAACAAAAGAAGGCTCAGAGGAAGAGGCTAACTTTGGGGAGACTTGGAGGGAACTTCCAGAAACTTTCCAAGAGTCTGGAGGTTGATGATGCTTTTTTATTATGCCTAATTTTATACCAAAACCCATATTTTCTCTTTTCTTGAAAGAGGTGTATTCTCACAACTATATCTGGGCTCAAAGAGAAGCAAAACAGATAGGATACAGGAAAGACATCTATAGTCATATACACAGGTAAAGATGGAAAAATAACCAAGTTAGAAAGAAGACGAGTAAAGAGCAAGTGTGCACACTGGGGACAATAAAGTCTAAGGTGAAATGAACTCACAGCCCATGAGAAGACAGTGGGGAACCCAGGGCCAAGAGAAAGAATCTGAAAAAGGGTTTCTGCAGTGGTATTTTTAGTGTTTTGTTTTGCTTTGTTTTTTTAAGCAACATAACCTCTTTTCTTTAAACAAAATCTAATGAGAAATTTCAACATATAAAACTATTGCTAATATTTATTAACAAAAACTTAATTTTATAAACCTATAATAAAATCAACAAATTTAAGCAAAATTTTCTAAAATTATAAACATAAAAATGTTTGAAATAAACTATAGATGCAGCCACAATAATTTCAGCCTTAGTATCCACTTTATTCCTATATGTTTTGGTTGTACAAAAATTTTTTTAATCCAAATCACACAAATATTGTAAAAGTGTAACCACCCACACTCCAAACACTTGCCTTATAATTATAATTAGAAAGAAATGGCAGGAGATACTTTATTCTAAGGTCCGAACATTGATAATAACAGCTAACATTTACTACGTGCTTTCTATTCCAGATACTGTGTAAGGCACTTCACATGAGATTTTGTCATTTATTTCTTGCAACAAACCTGCACAGTTGGTACTATTATTTCCTCCATTTATAGAAGATAAAATTTAGATTCAGAGAGATTAAATAATGTGCTCAATTTAATGCAGCAAAGCCAGGATATGAACCTAGGTGTGTCTGTCTCCCAAGCTCATATTCTGATCACTATGCTGTAAGTCACTTTGTGAGGCATAGCACAGTTAATATATAAATTTTTTCTGAGCTAAAATGTTTAAAAATAAAATTAAAATCCCATGCACTTGCAGAACAGTTTTAAAAAATATTCTAGAGTAAAAATAAAATACAATTTAGACCAGGCAATTCCCAATGTTGATCATTAGGTGTCACCACTAGCCCAAAATAGTTTATCTACAGTTAGTGGTAACAGGGTAAGAGTGTAAGTAACCTTGGTTTTAGCAAGCAAGGAGAGGACAGTCAAGTTCATACTGTATCCAAGTGTTCACAAGTTGTGATTAATTGAGTAAGTTCTATATTCAACTAGAAGATTCATATGATCTTCCTCACTAAATTTTACAATTCTAGGAAATTATATAAGATTATAATCATTTTTATACACAGAAGTGATTAAATCAGTTACAACAATCCAATCACTCAGATAATCCAAAATTATGACAATATGTGTACAAATATGAGTAAAATATATAAATACCATCAGAAATATACCTTTGAAATTATTCCTAAATATGTATGTCTAGAAAATGACATTGCAGATCTAACTTCGGATTACCATTATATACCATCTTTCTCTTATATAGTGCCTGTTTACAATGTGGTCTCACATCGTTTAATATGCTCCTCACAATACCTTTGTAATCAGTTCTGCATCTTGTTTCATTATAAAAGAGCACACAAGCGGAGGGTGAATGACTAGCACAAGGTCAAACTGCTGATTAGACAGTCTTCCACCTCTTCACAGACTTTTCAAAGCTGTTTTACATTTACTTTTATCTTCATGCAGAACCTCTAACACCAGATTAATAACTTTTTAAAAAATTGATTTTATGATTTTCTTAGCAAACTGAAATTGGTAAACTGCTCTTTATTTTTCCTCTGCTAGTTGTCATACCATAGCCTTCTGGTAGGTCTGGAGGAGTATGTAAATGTGTCCTGCTCATGTAATTTCTATGTCGTTGTGACCTGACTCTCCTCTCTGCCAGTCTGGGATCTGAAGACTGTCCACATGTTGCACCATTTGTTCCACTAATTGGAGTGTTTTCATCAACAAAGCAGCTAAGAGGTCTGCCAGGACTAGAATATTCGGACGCCGGTCTATTGAAAAGTAACAAGGAAAAAAGTTATCAATTTAGATATCAAAAGTAGAGTTCTCTAGACAACGTATATACTGCAGTAACAATCACTAATCATATGAGAAAATGGAATGACTAATACAAATATAATGATTTCAAGAACTCTAAGTAAAAGAAGCAAGCCTGAAGTCTCCAAGCACCAAAGAAACTCAAGTTACAAGGTCAAGGGTTCAAATCCCCTTACCAGCCAGCTGCCCCCCAAAAAAACAAAACTCAAGTGATAGACACATCACCAATTATGTATTTAAATGATTTTATGATTTTATTTTATATAAAATCCGCATATATTAGTGGATGTGAGTACTGGCTTACAAAGCACTACTAGATCTAGCTACAGCCTGCCTCTCAAGACTTAATTTCCCACCATTCTCCCTCCAACTCTGCTTCTCCACACAGATACTCTTCCTGTTCCTTGAACTTGCCAAGGTCATGCTACCTTTAGTTCTTGAGAGCAGTACCTGTTCCTTCCATATGGAATACTCTTTTCTCCTATTTTCCATAGGCCTGGCTCTTTTTTGTCATTTGAATCATAGTTTACACTTAAACACTGCCTCCTAAGAGGTTCTTCTGGTCTCCTAATCATACAATCCTAGTCACCCAGTCATCTGACAGTACATAAACGTAGTTCCTCAGCACAGCAATTATCTCTCATATTTTTCCTACTCACTTCCACCCTTGTTTTGGCAATCTTACCCCACTAGAATATTTGACAGAAAGGAGTCTGCCTAGTTTATTACCCACTATAAATATTCCTAGCACCTAGTGCCTGACATAAATATATGAGTAGCTCAATAAATGTTTATTGAATGAATAAAGAAAAGAAGATAGTTTGCACTTTCAAGGAGCTTATAGTCAAGTTCATTTTTTTTTTTTTTAAAGATGACCGGTAAGGGGATCTTAACCCTTGACTTGGTGTTGTCAGCACCACGCTCAGCCAGTGAGCAAACCGGCCATCCCTATATGGGATCCGAACCCGGGGCCTTGGTGTTATCAGCACCGCACTCTCCCGAGTGAGCCACGGGCCGGCCCCAAGTTCATTTTTAAACTAACATTTACAATAAGCTTTTTATACATGTGGAAATTAAAGTTAATTTGATCCCTTAAATGAGTTAGAAGGAAATGGGCTTTACTTAAACACTAAAACAGTATACACATTCATTTTATGTTCAGGTATAGTAAAAATTGGTCCTTCAACTTCAATAAAATCTTTCACAGTTTAATACTAGAAATGCAACTCTCAAGTCAGCACTTTAAAAAATGGCAACATGAGCTAAGCTTTTACCTGAGAATCATCATGTAATAGAGAAAACTTCGTCATTCAACAATTTAAGCAATTAATTCCCAATAAATAAAAGTAGGTATAGCTAATGAGAAGCATTTGATACTCTACGTCTGGTGCTAGTCCTTCTAAAGAAGGGAAGAAAAGGAAAAATAAAACACTGAGCAGAGACGGTAAATAAAATTTGTTCTTACTTAAAAAAAATGGGGAGGCTTCGACCACTTAGCCTATTTGTTTTCAGTTACTTAAAAAGCATCTCTTTGTAGTTTCCAAAAATTATCTTGGATCCCAATGTCTTTATACATTAATCTCCTTAAGAAAGGGACTATATCGGCTATTTTTCAAGATTTAGTTCAGAGATTCCTCTACTTCAGAGTTTTCCTTTCCACCTTCTACCTTCTCCATCTCCTCACCCTCCACTCTGTTAGGCACTCCTCGTATGGTCCCAGAACATGTGCTGATCTTGATCACAGAACTTACTTCGACACAATATAATATAATCATCCCCTTATATAATTGAAAGAACAAAAACCATGTATATATACTTCCACCTAATAACAGACGCAAACACACAAAAAAAGAAAGTTCCCAGAAATAAGATGACTGCTCCCAGGCCCTGCAGCTACGTAACAGGATGAACCTTCAAGCAATCTTTGTTGAAGATTTTTTTCTTTTAATTTAACTGTACATATTTGTACAGTACAGTGTGTTGCTCCAATACATGCATATATTATTCAGTGATTCATTTGTGGTAGATAGCATATCCATCCCCTGAAGATTACTTTTTAAAAATAATAATGGCACCTGCTATAAGATCTACTGATCTATAGCAGTAAAACCAAGAAAAAAGTCTACTAAAGCTGACAGATAAATAGAAAAGGACTTTGGGAGGGTAACCAGCATAGACCATGAGAAAATATCTGTATGTTCTTACCGTGTTGGCCGTTCCCATTGTGTAGTTCTTGTTATATGGTTTAGATACTGGATTCTTCCAGAGGCGGTTCGCCTTTCTTCCCAGCTGAAATAAAAATGTTGAGGGATAAGACACTAATAGGTACTAATAGGAAGCTGGGACACAAAATGTTTTCAGTGCAATAACCAAGCCAGGAAGGCATCTGCTGTTACAAATCAGGAATGCCAAATTGAAAGACAACTCAAAGAATATAGAATTTTTTCAACTTATTTTATATTTTATATATTTTATGGAACTCTGAAGCTTCCAAAATATTTATACTGAGATGTGACAAATATTTTCTGTCAGTCAAATTGAGAATTTTTCAATAATGTCAACACTCAAATTATACTTTTTCCAAAATTTCTTGAAAAATAGCTATACTATAAATATATGTAGCCAAAATTAAAGGCATAAAACTAATAAGCAGAAGAGTAAGGATTAGAACTCACGTAATCTGAAAGTAAAAATCACACAATTTTTTAAAAAACTTAAATGTCACTAGAAAAGGATATAAAAGCTTTTTAAAGCATTTAGCCTACCCAAACTAATTTTTTAAAAATCAAGAATGCCACTTTTCCTTTAACTCTTAATTATAATTCATATAAGGAAAAATAGACAAATGACTACAGAAACATGGTAATGTTAATATTTCCACTAAAATATTGGCAGAGCTTTGGGGGCATTAAAAAAAACAAAACAAAACAGAAAATAAAGAGACACTAGGGTTTTTTTCCCCCTTGTGATTACAACAAGCCTTACATTGCTTATAAAAATACCATAATCTACCTCACATCCATAAAAGTTAACAGACGTATCAAGAAGCTAAAGTGACCTGTAAACAGAGGTAATTATAGCAATTTTTAACAGTTTAAACAAAACAAGCAAATACCATAGCTTCTATGTAAAATTTCATGTGCTGAGTCAAAATTCAACTAATTATACACTTTAAATGGATACAATTTATTATACGTAAATCATACCTCATTAAAGTTAATTAAAAATACTTTGAAAGTCAAAAATGAAATCAGAAAAATGTCAGAACTAGTATCAAACAAAGATAGAGAGCAGTGATAAAGATCATGAGCTTTAGAATCAAGATTTGGGGTTATATTCCAGCTCTGCCATTTACTATGTGGCCTTAAGCCAATAACTTCTCTGAGTCTCAGTTTTTTTAATCTGTAAAATGAATGATGGTAACAATAGTAGTAGCAATAGAAATAACAGTAGCTAATTCTGTATTAAGCACCTTCTATGTGCTAAAGTGCTACAGATGAATTATTTCACTTAATCTTCTCAATTATTATCAATCATCCTCTTTTGTTAATAAATATAAATTGAAGCTTACTGAAGTTAAACAAATTAATTAAGGTCATTAAGCCAGTAAGCATTGGAACCCAGGTGATTTAACTCCAGAATCAAATGCTATATACTACCTTCCAATATGCTATAAGAATTAAATGATATAATGTACATAAAGTGCTTATAACAGTATTTGACACATACATAGTCAATAAATGTTACCCTGTTGTTATAATTATCATTACCCCAAATCTCTATCCTACCCCTCTAAATAGAACAATATTTCAAATTCCACACTTGTATGTCCTGTTTTGAATAATTGAATCAAGTAAAATTTTTCTTCTAAAATATATTTACAGGAGAGTTATATTTGTCAAGAAATTTCATTTGTCTCCTAATCAAAACTCTTAATAACCAAATTTAACGCATCTAATTCATGGCTTATTTTATAAATTTGTTGTGACAAGATCCTTCACTAATTTTCTAAGTTGAAGGAAAACCAACATTCTGTAGCAAATTTCTAAAGTTGAATATACAATAAACACGAACTTATTTCTCATTCTTTTAAAGATATTATCTATATATTCCCCTAATGATTTTAGTGAAGTTTGCTTACCCGTCTGGTAAATCATTATCAAACAAACGACTGCAGTCCACAACTTGTCCTCCTGTGCCTATTCGGTCTCTGGACTGAAGACTTACTATTAAACAATAGAAACATTACTAAGATTCATAGAACAATAAAGAACTATGAGAATCTAAAATATCTATCTTTAGAAGACATCTGGCTTAGCTTATTTTAATACTTTAGAATTAACTCTTTGTTTTCTACTAAAATCATAGACTTTCTCCTTTGGAAGTGATATTAGATTTTTCAGGTTTTCTATATGCTATCATGTTCACAGAAGAGAATCTAATTCTTTTTTTACCACTGTAATGGGCCAATGCAAGGTCATTACTGCACTTGAGAAGAGGCAAAACACATTAGGGGTATATTGATGTTAAGAGGAGTTTGAAAAGTTCACATTAATCTGGGTTTAATTCTTTTTTTTTTGGACACAATATTTGCTTTCAATATTTTTTGGGGGTAGGGGGTACCACACATCTTCTCAATTAAGAGAAAGAGTTTTACAGCACAGTGGTCTTGGTCTTTTACTTTTTTTTTTTCACCCATTATGCCATGAATTCATAGGGAATAGATTCCAGCAGCTCAGGCTCCTTGCCATTGGTTCTCACAAAGTGTGCTTCGCTGGGTGGAGCAGGCTGGCACTTCAGTGGAACCCAGGTTCCTTTCTCTTTGGCTTCCTTCTTTTTCCAATCATTTTCCTTCACACATTTCAGGAAACTATCTCGGCTCTTAGAGTGTATTTGCTTAATACAGACATTAATTCTCTTGGCAAGAATCTTGCCCTTAACTTGGTAACCTTAGTGAGGAGTTCCTTTTTGGGTTTTTTTTTTTTTTGTCCTTTTTGAGACCGGCCGCACTGCGCTCAGCCAGTGAGCACACCGGTCATCCCTATATAGGATCCGAACCCACGGCGGGAGCGCTGCTGAGCTCCCAGCGCCACACTCTCCCAAGTGCGCCATGGGCTCGGTCCGAGGCGTTCCTTTTTGAATAGTACCCATTTCCTTGATGTCCACAATATCACCTTTCTTGCAGACTCGCATGTATGTGGCCAAAGGAACAACTCCATGTTTTCTAAAAGGCCTAGAGAACATGTATTGGGTGCCTCTCCTCCTTCCCTTTGCGTTTGTCATTTTGGCAAATTACTGGAAGATGGCGGTTCCAGCTGAAAGGACTGGGTTTAATTCTTGATAATTTGGACTTCTTTAAAAATATATACTAGATTCTGGCAATAGGGCAATCCTTGGATGCCATGAGTTGTTTTTTTTTTTTTTTTTTTTTTTTTTTTTTCCGTGTCCGGCAACGGATCGCAACCCTCAGTGTTGCCCCCATACCGGACCGGGGACCGGCAACGGGATCGCAAGCCTCGGCGTTGCTCCCGCGCCTCGCTCAGCCAGTGAG